>NC_049243.1:8787878-9090909 GCF_011100685.1 Canis lupus familiaris | reverse complement strand
TCAGTTGTACGGTATCATCAATTCTTGATGTACAGAAAGAGGCATCAAACTGGAATCCAGATACAAGTGAATGCTAACTAGAGGCCATTTTGATGATGACAAGAGCCTATCAGTAGCGTTAGGCTCCATAAGGCAATATGGGGGACCTCTAGGCGGATGGCTGGGTGTGGCTGTCAGTCTGATTTAGCCAGTTTCTTTTCTTTTTTTTGAAAGTTTTTATTTATTTATTTATTTTTAAAAAGATTTTACTTATTTATTCATGAGAGACACACAGAGAGAGGCAGAGACATAGGCAGAGGGAGAAGCAGGCTCCATGCAGGGACCCCGACGTGGGACTCGATCCCGGGACTCTGGGATCAAGCCCTGAGCCGAAGGCAGATGCTCAACTGCTGAGCCACCTAGGGTGTCCCTTAAGTTTTTATTTTAATTCCAGTTAGTTAATATACAGTTTATATTAGTCATCATGACGAGTGCTCTCCTTCATACCCATCACTCATTTCACCCATCCCCTGACCCAATCTGGTTTTAGCCAGTTTCTGAATTAAGTATTAGCCAATCTGTGAATAAAGCGTTGCTATTCATGCATGCATTATTCATTCCACCAGTGTGGAATGAGTGCACTGAATTCGAGGTACTGGGGCTACAGTAGAGAACAAAATGCCCTGCCCTCAAGGGACTAAAAGTGGAGAAGCAATCAACTCTTAATACAAATAACATAATAGGGGGAAAGAGTGAGAAGAAGCATGGAGAAAAGGTATAGGCCATGATAAAGCTTAAAAAGCATAAATGACCTCATTCTACATGTACCGAGAGTTGCAAAATAGCTTTAAAACAGACTATTTGATGACAGTGAAGAACGATTACCTTTTAAAGACATGATAATCGTAGTGTGTGTTTTTATTTTTTTAGGGGGTCTTACCTTTCAGAGGTTTACTCTGAAATATTTACAATGAAAAGATAGGACATCTTGGATTAGCTTCAAAACAATCCAGGGGTGGGGACTGGGAGTGGAGCCAGATTTTTCTTTTTGAAGTTGGGAGAGCAGGTCCATCAGGTTCTCTCTCTGGGTCTCTCTCCTTTTATTTATGTTTGAAAAGTTTCATAATACATAACGTTAAGAGAGAGCCTTTAGCAGTACTAAGTTGGACACTCACCAAAGAGGAGTAATTACTACCGGAAAGTAGAAAGCACCCACCTTGCTCTCTGTTTTGCTATGCCCTGAACTTCTCAGGATTTCCACGTGTTTTTATTTCTTCCTCTCTTTTCTCATACTCTTGCTCACCTCCTGTCTTTCAATCACCATATGGTCTTCTCTTTTACTTGGACTAGATTCTTCTCTGCAGTGATTAGCAGAGGTATATGCTTTTCTTACTCCCTTCCCCATGTTTTCTCTTTCCTTTCCCACTGCCACTAAATTAGTTGCCTTATGAATGCTCCTTGACATCTTTTCCCTGCAGGCTGGTGGTTAATAGAACCAGGTTCCTTATCCCTACCATGGAAATCACAAAAGGGGTTGTATACTTGTGCCCAAGCACCACTGAAAGGTCTTTCTGCCTCGCCATGTGCTATGTGTATCAAAGCACTCTCTCTATTTGTCTCCTTGTGCAAAATTGAGACCCCTCTGAGCATGGCAACAACAGGAGCTCGTTAGTCGGGGAGGGGAGAATGATGCATATCTAATATTCTGGTTCTTTTCCTAAATGGATGTTTTGTTTATATGAAATGTAGAACAGTATTTGAATCCTAACAAGTTCTTTCATATAGCATTCCTTCCACCTTTTTTTGAGAAATTTAAATTGCTTTCATTTCTAACAGTTATCTGTTCCCTCTCAGAGAAGGAGAGAGGAAAGTTACCCATCTCCAGAAGAAAAATTGTGGGCACAGTGAGCATAAATAAATAGTTTCAGGTCTCCAGGGAAGTCAGCAGAAAGGCTGGGAGTGACACTCTTGCCTTATTTACCTGCTGGGTACACGAGGGTCCTTCAGGCTTTCCTGAGGGTGGGGCAGGAGGGGCCCGCATTTTTGTCCCTATTGTTCTGTGCTGTTTATTTGCAGGATGTGTAAGCACAGCGTGTAACGTAATACCAGATGTTCTACGTGGGAGGAACTTCATAACTCACATACACTGGAGCATGCTTTTTTCCAACGGCACTCAGTCCCTTCCATTGGGCATGACGGTGTAAATCTGCCTCCCAAAGCACCACCGATTCCCTCAATCCTGAAGGAGATATTGCCCATCTTTTGGTATTTTTTGCTTTTGGCTACGGAACACATGTGGATGTCTAGTGAAAGCATCACGCGGATTCTTATTCTTTAGATGGTTCCAATCCAAGTGGCCCAGATTGGTTCTGGATCATCTAAAAGCCACAGGCTTGTTGGCCTGGATTTCAAGGCCTCCCTTCACCCACTGACAGGGACTCCACATTCAACCTCGCTCCCCACCACCCCAGCTGGAACCCTTTATTCTGGGGAGGCCAGCTGGCTCTCTCCGCCACAGACACTACGCTCATCCTGCTCTGGGGTCTCTGCTCATTTAGGTTTCCCCTCCTGGCAGATCCAAATTCTGGCTCAGCTCAGGCCCCACCTCACCTACCTTAGGCTTGACTGCATGGGGCAGGGGGCACAGCTCCCATACCACGTGACTGTAGCACTTGAGTGTGTGAGCATGTGAGTGTGAGTGTGCGTGTTCATGAGTCCCGTCCCCACATATATCCACGAGATTCCTGAGGGCAGGAAGAGAACATCACGGAGACTTTTCTAAATTCCCTTTGGAGACTAAGAAGCGATATGGATGGAGGGTCTTGAACTTTAATTTCTCCTAAGAGCTGTTATCTTTGGTTTTCCTTTCTAATGGGCTCAGCTCCCTTTTCTACTCAGCCATATGGGATCGATGCATTTAATACATCAAGCAAAAAGGACAAGGCATTATGTTCGCTTGTCTGTCTGTGCTGGGGAGGTGGGCGGTAGGGGTCTCTGTTTGTGCTGTGGGAGGTGGAGAATGTGAGGGCTGGGGGGCAACTCAGGTTCGGCCACCCCACGGCCACAGAGGCCAACCTGCCCAGGCAGTGGCCCACTCACCGCTGCTGAAATGCTTTCTGGCCCATCTCTCTGGCGGCTCTCTTGACCTCCTCGGGAACTGCGTCCTTCTCAGCCTCGGACACCTGGTACACGGTATGGCCTGCGTCCAGCCGGTAGGGACCTCCTTTGCCACCTAGCCCTGCGGTGTCTCTTCCTCCTGGAAGGAAGCCACAAAAATCCAGTGGTGAGTCTAAAAAGCCACAGGCTCATTGGCCTGGATTTCAAGGCCTCCCTTCACCCATTGACAGGGACTCCACATTCAACAAGACAAAAAAGTCAGATCTCGGCTCGAAAGCAGTCCCGTGAAGCATGTTAACTGCACCTAATTAGTAATTCAATATTCAGATGACCTCTCTCTGGAAACAAAGGGGATCCCCCTGTCTAGGGTGTCCTTTCTCTTCTCTATCCAGCCAGGGTTTATCCCATAGTTCAAGGGTCAGTCCAAATTCCAGGGCACCTCCTCTGATGAGGACTCCACCTGACAGGGAGCACTCCTGGCCACTATTTATTATTTTTTAATATATTTTTTTTCTGGTCTCACTAATTAGTGGGTGGGATTGTATCTTACACATTTGCACCTATAAGAGTGGCTTGAACACCACAGATAACTTGTTATGTGTTTGTTAATTAAATGAGCAACACTCCTTGTCTCTCACATGTTACCTTATTTTTCCCTAAAGTAAGAGAGAGACAGCTAGGATAGAGATACAGTCAGCCTTAGGGACTGTCAGCTTCAGAACAGATTTCCTAATATAAGCCCTAGTCTGCATGCTTGTAAGTGTACCTTGTGTAAACCGTTTATGTTGTAAATATAAATTAAATGCCTGGAAGTCCAGGTAGATAAAACTATAAGAGGTGGTGAGGACTTTGGCTAGCTAGAGAAAGCCTGCCTTGTCTCAATACATTCAGATTCAAATGATCATAAAACACTGTGCTGCTGACCCCCCAAATACATATATTGGTTAGCCTGGGCCTCTGGGCTACCAGTTTATTACCTCTGTTTTATAATGATTAAAATACTAGCAATCAGTTTCTTTTGTTCATTCACACGTAACTTGGGCACTTAGACGAGAATTCAATATTGGGGGGGGAGTATCGTATCATATTGTATCAGAGACTAGTGTTACGTAGCAGAGGGTTGTATAGTTAAACTGGACTGCCTGAATCTGAATCCTGTGTCCGTGCGCTAGGTTGTGTGTCCTTGAAGGAGGTTCCTTAACTTCATGGTGTCTCAGTCTCCTGTTCTGTAAAATGGAGTCGCTAATATTTACTTCTTGGCATTGTCACGAGGCTAAGTGCTTAGAACGGTAACTGGTGCAAAGTAAGAACTACATTATAAGCGGCTGCTCTTACTATTATTATTCAGACAACTTCCAGTCACATAGAATGAGGTCATTTCTAAGTTTAATGAAGTGGAAATTTTGAAAGCTTTTAGGCTTCAGTTAAATTATGTCACATTTATCTTTTCTCCTTTGGAGCCATAACTGGTGTAATAAACTAAAGGTAGGAACTCAGCACGCACTGCTTCCCTTACCAAAGTCTAGGTAGGTCATTTCCTCTGGGGAAATACCAGGAGAAGAGCCTATTAATAATAGTCTGTTTACCCTTTGATTGGAGTACATCTGATTTCATTTTTATTTAGAAATCAGTGGTGGAAAATTGCTTCTTAGATGTGTGTGATTGCTGGCTCTCACTCAGGGACAGCCTGTAGGCAGAGGGGCCCAGTAACTGGAAAATGAGTGAGCGACGGAGGCAAAAAAGCTGTTTCTGTGGATGATTCCCTTCCTAAAGGAAGTTCCTCTCAGACATTGCGGAGTGGGGTACATAGGGGTCATGGATTAGCACTCAAGGCTTCCTGGGAGCCGAGATGATGTCAGTTTTGGTGTAGAGGAAAAACACCCACAATTGTTCAGAAGGTGGTATGAACAATGCTCAGCATGGGTCCCAGGAAGCCCGTGGGGCAAGTTGCACTGGGGCGGAGAGGGCATGAGTGGGGAGCTCTTCGTGACGTCTACTTCCAAGAGCCCTTAATTTGTACTATTTAAATGAAAATGCTGGTCAGAGGTTCTAGACTTCAAGGCATAATCTTGAAGCTAACCCTGGACATCCTAAATCAGCTTCAAAGATACGGGAAAATAAGCAAAGGAGGCGCTCTGATGATGAAAGAGGGATCAAGTGACTTGAGTCAGTGCTAAGTTCCACGTAGAGAATTCTGAGGGAGAATGACAGAGAATTTGAAGCCAAAAAGATCCAACAGATGGAAAAATAAAGGCTAAGGGAAACAAAAGCAGGGCCTTCAGTCTGGACAGAGGTGAACTAGTAGAGTCAAACTGAATAAAAAGCGAGAACCTCTGCTCCAGAGTAAGCCCACTGCTGGGAAAGACCTGCATCTGGCCACCTCGCTCCACAATGCATTCCATATGGATTAATCTTGCTGGCTTGACACTAATTTCAAGATCAAAGGACATTTCTAAAAATACCCTTTCTTTAAAGCTGATGCTTGATGAATAAACAGAACAGGCAAGAAGTCTCCAGGCCTATGTGATAGCACATTGTCTCAGCATAGAAAGCCATTTCCTCCTGAGCCTGTCAAGGCCAAGAGGCACACACCATCCTAAGGGAAGGCGAAGTATGGAGCTCGTGCCAGCACTGCTCCTGGCCAAGATAAGATCGGACAGTGCGCACACCGTCTGGCCCTATTCCTGCAGCCCAGCAGATGTGTCTGCTTCAGCTGTCGCCGAGGAAGGAGGAAGACAGCAGGCATGGGAACAATGCTCCCGTCAGGCAGCCAAGAGGAAGGAATAGACCACAGCCACCGGTTCCAACTGCAACCAACTCTCTTATCTCAAAATCCTGCATCCTCCATATACTCACTTCTGAGATGTGGAAGGCAAGGCCCACTCCTCTTCCAAGTCAGCTGGTCAACAAGGAATCTACTATAGATTGCAGGCAGCATGCCAAGGGCACGGAATTTAAAAGAAGGGATTAACATTTATAACGAATGCATTCTTCAGACCAGGTCCTGGGCTCAGCACTTCATGATCATGATTTTGTTTAATCCTCATCACCACCTTGTAAGGTAGTTAATATTTTCCCCTCTTACTGATGTAGCAAGGTTGGGGGTTCAGAATGGTCTCAGGGCCCAGGATGGCAGAGTCTGTGGGACTCCCAGTGCCACGGTTTTTCCACGTGTGATGTCATGCTGGGACACAGGGTGAAAGGCACAGTCCACCTGACTCACGGGGGTCGCAGAGATGACAGAGGGTCCCTGAACCTTCTCAGGGGTGGTGTGCAGTTTATATGGGCCTGTGGGGCCTCGGGGAGCTCGACGCAGGAGAATGCCAGGGCTACCAACCTGTTCCGCCAGCCCAAGTATTGCCGCCCACATGGGGCATGTTGTCCGGGTCCTCCTTCCCGTGTTTGGGGGAACTCACATCTTTGCCACTGTCTCTGTGGATCGTGATCTACAAATGAAGAATTGAGACATTATCACTATTTCATGACCAACACCAGAAACTCTAGGGCAGGAAGAATTCTTTTCCCCCAAATCTTTAAGGTATCTTATAACCTTAGGCCTACAGGACACAACGGTTGCTGTCAGTGTCTCGCCAAAAAAAAAAAAAAAAAAAAAAAAAAAAAAAAAAAAATTTCATCATATTTAATATCCATTTTGTTGGGAAGCAAACATTTAATTAAAAAAATTTCCTTAAAAAAAAAAAAAGAAAAACTGGACTGAGTTACAGTTTCCGAATTCTCCTGGGGCAGGACATGCCTCAGGCATTTACACAAGGCACAACACCCACCAGACGCAGGGAAAGTGGATCTCACTGGAGACTGACGCTCTGGATGGATGAAAAGGATCACTGCCCAGCTGTTCCAGCCGAGTAATGGCAGATACACGTTTGCAAAGAAAATTAATTTTTAAAGAAATCCCAGTCTTCTGAGAAATACTTTGTATAAAATACATGGAAAAGAAAAACAGGAAATGTATCTATGTGTGCTTCAGTGGCCTACACACAGACATGAAAAACCCCTCATTCATTTTCCCAACCCTCTCTAATTTTATTATGGTGTTTTACAAAACATAATAGGCTTTCCTAATTCATCTTTATTTTAAAACCAGATTTACTGTTTCTGCAGCAGCAAACAGAAGAAGCTGCGTTTTAGCCCTCCTCCGTGAGAGCCTGTGGCTCATGGTCCCTAATTTCATTCAGCACAGATTCATCAAAATGACTGATAATCACCCAAGAATTCCAGTCCTACTAAGTTAGTTCAGTAGATATCACTCCACAATAAAAAGAACTTGAAGGGGATCCCTGGGTGGCGCAGCGGTTTAGCGCCTGCCTTTGGCCCAGGGCACGATCCTGGAGACCTGGGATCGAATCCCACGTCAGGCTCCCGGTGCATGGAGCCTGCTTCTCCCTCTGTCTGTCTTTGCCTCTCTCTCTTTCTCTCTCTCTCTCTCTCTCTGTGTGTGACTATCATAAAAAAAAAAAAAAAAAAAAAACAACTTGAAGGAGTCCCACTTCATGAATCCTATGAGCCTGCTGTCAAATGTAATGATTTCCAGGGCAGATCAGATCAAGATCCATTTATTTGTCTAATAAGACTTCTAGAAGATGTACTGGCAGGACATCATGTGAAGTACCATGGGGCCTGCAAAAGCCACGGAGGACAGGTCACTGCTCTCTAATTGCTTAGGGTGGAGGAGGGAGGCTTGCAGATGGCCCCAAAGCCTGATGCCAGGTCAGTCTTTAGAGCCGACCCATTCCCTGTTAGCACCTGCCCTTTCATTCTGGATGCTGAATTAATGAAGGTGGGCAAGTAATTTAGAATCTTTACAAATGAAATGACTATTAAGAATGAATTCGGGGGGGATCCCTGGGTGGCTCAGCGGTTTAGCGCCTGCCTTTGGCCCAGGGCACGATCCTGGAGACCCGGGATCGAGTCCCACATCGAGCTCCCGGCATGGAGCCTGCTTCTCCCTCCTCCTGTGTCTCTGCCTCTCTCTCTCTCTCTCTCTCTCTCTCTGTCTATCAAAAATAAATAAATAAATCTTAAAAAAAAAAAAAAAAAAAGAATGAATTCAGGGACGCCTGGGTGGCTCAGTGGTTGAGCGTCTGCCTTCAGCTCAGGTTGTAATCCTGGGGTCTTGGGATCGAGTCCCGCATCTGGCTCCCTTCAGGAAGCCTGCTTCTCCCTCTGCCTGGGTCTCTGCTTCTGTGTCTCTCACGAATAAGTAAATAAAATCTTAAAAAAAAAAAAAGAATGAATTCAACATGACTTGCCTTGTCTATGTCCAGACTAATTTCAAATGTTACAACATCATAGAGAGATGTCTGCCAATAGCTTTGGCAAGATTAACGGAGTTTTGGCCACAATTTTAGCATACTTTAAGAAAATTTTAGCAACCAGGACATGACAATTGATATGAATTCCACTCACATAATCAGGTTCTAAAAATGGATGAAAATAAATATTTTCTCCTTTTTAAAATTAAACTATGCAGAATAGCTAGAAACATTTAGAGAACAAATAAACATTTAAAAAACTTTTCCAGGGGCACCTGGGTGGCTCAGTGGTTGAGCATCTGCCTTCTGCTCAGGACATGATCCCAGGGTCCTGGGTCAAGTCCTGCGTCCAGCTCCTTGCAGGGAGCCTGCTTCTCTCCCTGCCTATGTCTCTGCCTCTCTCTCTGTATGTCTCATGAATAAATAAAATCTTTAAAAATACCACAAAACCCCCAAAAACAAAAAAATAAACTTTTCCAGAACTTGTCACCACTTTCTAACTTCTCCAGAGGTAATGTAAGAGATTAAAATATTAAAATATGTATACTGGCTAGACCAGCACTAACCAATAAAATTTTCTGTGTTGATGGAAATGTTTTCATTTATGGTATCTTATATGGTAGCTAATAGCCCGCTGTGGCTACTGAGTACTTGAGGTCCTGAATTTTAAATTTTACTTATTAACTAAAACTTAAATTTAAATAACCACATGTGGGTAGTGGCTATTTCACTGGACTGCACAGCACAAGGACAAGCTTGCCTCAGCCCAGCAGATACTGTCTGGAGCTCTTTGTAGCATCCTCGAGATGTTCTCCTTGAGAAATGAGAAAAACAAGGAATGTTTAAGAACTAGGATAGGGTTTTATTCTGTTGCTAATTTAAGAAACTTATATAAAAGTTATAACTATAGTCTAGTTGGCTTTTCCAAATACAATGGAACTTACAAATGGAGATATATTTACTATGATAATATAGGGTTTTAAAAAGATGCACTTATGACAATCGTGTCACCACTCAGAAACACTTCTGGATGGCTTCTAGGGGAGTCTATTCTTTAGACTTCTTTAATATCTTTAATAGTGGCAACTATGTGTTAAAACTAAATAAAAAAAATTTTTTTTAATGTTAAAACTAAATTTGATTTTTAATCAACAACCAAAGGATACTTAGAGTTGATTTCTTGTATAAACTATTTGCTAACTCGTTATGTACCCTTTGGCAAGTCAATTAACTTTTCTGGCCGTCAACTTTCTCATCAAGAACTAAGGGGGTTGAACTGAATGATTTCTACCATTCCACCTACTGTTGGGATGCTCTGATTCCAAATCTGGTGAATAAGGTGATCAATTTGGGGTTTTACCCCAAACAGGTATATTTATACAATAATAAGATTAGTTTGCTGATAAGAGTTGTGACTCTGCTTTAGGCCCACCCTAAAAGATGAAGTGCCAAAAATGGTCTGAGCAATGACAGCATTATAAGACTAACTATTCTGAGCATCATTTTTAAGAACAAATACTAAAAATGATGGCACAAGACAAAAGAAGCCTTTCAAATTGCCCCTTTCCATGACCCCTGAAATCATGCTCTTGGAGTTGCAAAGACACCTACAATGGGCCAACAGGGAAGCAGAAAATTGGCTATGAAACTTCTGGGCAGAAAGGAACTGGTATGTTCTTTGCCGCCTGTGTCTTCCCAGGCCATCTGCCGGGAAATGGCATTGCTTACATTGCCAACAACACGGCAGCCATAAGTCAATCCCAAATGGGAGCCTAGAGAGGTTTCAAAATTGACAAATTCTTGACAAAAACAATCATCAGCCCAAACCCGATTTATTCCAGAGAAATACATACCACAGAATTCCAGGACACTTACTTAAAAACAAAACAAAACAAAACAAAACAAAACAAAACAAAAACATTTTGGGAAGTTTATCTAATTTTGTGTCATTTTATGAATGTCACTATACTCACAGGAAGATATTTCTCTAGTACATCTGCCAAAGCGTTTTCAAAGGCATTTTAGGGCATCTTCTACATGAATTGACAATGGTTCATAAAAAGTACAAGGCAGGAAGTCTAAGACAGTCCAACCCAGGAGAGAAACTGAAACAGATACTAGGGAAGGCCTATCCTTTGAGGAAGCTTGTTTCCTGGGGACAGACAGACATGAGCCACTGGTCATTCTAAAGGTTGATAAACTGCTGAATACTTTGAAGTATGCTTTGAGGATTTGGAATGCATTTCCTTTGAGGGTTTGTTTCACCTAGAATGAGATTAAGTAAGTCGTCCCAATTACTGAAATAGATACTACTATATTCATTTAAATGGATCAAAATACTCCCCAAACCACAAATATCATGGACTTTTACCACTTAAAAAAAAAAAAAAAAGATTTATTTATTTTAGGGGGAGGGGGTTGAGGGGAAGTGAGTCTTAAGCAATTTCAGGCTGAGTGTGGACCCTGACGTGGGGCTTGATCCCATGACCCTGAGATCACCAACTGGGCTAAAATCAAGAGGTGAATAGTTGGATACATACTGACTACACCACTCAGGCGCCCTGGACCCTTACAACCTTTGATACAAAGTGATGTATGCGCTGAGACCTCTGTGTTTTTCACGGCTGACACAATCTACTTCCTTTTAGGTAAGTGTGCCGTAATCCTAGAAACTGTGATCCCAGGAATCCTCTTACGTATGAATTAAAATGGAAAAAACATGGATCTTGTAAAATATAACTCATAAAAATGTTCCGGAGTAAAGCAACCCAAAATCAGAGCAGGGAAGGGACATGACTCATCAAAGCCTTGTAATTCTGGGTAAAGCTCATATATTTTAGGATCCTCCTTAAGTTAGGATTTTTAAAAACCATCAATAAAATGATATAAATAGCCAGAATATAATTTTGGAAGAAAAGTTAGCTCTTGGAGGTATGACTGGACAACATAGCTGATTCTCATTTTCCAGCTGGAGACTAGGTGTGGTGCAGCAGATATTTCTAGTTGCCTACCCAACATCCACACCCTCTTGCTTCTTTTTAAACAGAAGTCAGATGCATCGTTATTGAGTGGAATTAAGCAGAGCCATCCCATTGCCCTTTGCCAGTGACTGGTTTAGGCAAAAGGATGTGGCCTGAGATGGAAGAGAGAGTCCATCAGGAGGTTTCTGGGAAACATCTTCCTCCCAGAGCTCTCTTGCTGCCCTGGATGCACTGCTCTGCCCTCCCCTGAAACACATATGCACTTGCTGCTTTGGGAAACAGGGTGAGGGTGTGATGCATAGAGGTGCAGCCTACGTCTGATAACCGTCTGGCAACAAGACGAAGGTGGCAGAGGGAAGGATGGAGGAGCTTATGTCCCCATTGGCACTGTGGAGCTGCTGAGCCAGCCCTGGAGTCCCTTCACTCTGATCTTCCACATAAGCAAATAATACATGTCCTTCTAGTTTAAGCTACTGTCAATTGGGTTTTCTGCTACTGGGAGTCAATTGCACGCAAATTAATAAAATTGCGTGTTGAAGGATGAATGACAGGCAGCAGGGCTGAAGCTATTGTGTTGACCTTTTGGAGGATGTCCTATTTCTAAAAGGAAGACATTCTTTGAATTTTTTGACATCAAAACTGTCATCATAATTCCAGCACAGAAATCCTACTGCTTAAGGGTAGCCTACGATCTTCTTGATTGGTTAGCAGGCAACTGAATGAACTTATTCATTCTCTTATTCCAACATTCCTGTGTATGTTTATGATACATCTGCTACTCACTGGGACACAGAGATACATGAAACAGGATCTTTGCTTCTAGAAGAATACTGTACAAAGGGGAACAAAGTCACAGCATAGGGTGATACAGGCCAGAATAAGGTACTGAGCATACCTGCCTAAAACATATTTCTGTCTGAGGTCACTGTGACAGATTAGAAATTTCTTTCATAGCTACAATGAAAGTCACATGAATATGTCCCTAGGAATGATGGTCTTTCATATGAAGACAGCTGGTTAAAAAATAAGCAAACCTTCATCCAGTTTTCATAAGTAACATGTAGCTTCTATAATGAAATGCACGACAAAAATACCTTTGTCTGTAGGTACTTTCATGTGTCCCAATTTCGACTGCTGGCAAACCATCAAGTATGCAACTCTCCTCTTCAGGTCTTCCCTGGCTGATGGCAACATCTGCTTTCAAATATGCAATGGCCTCCTGCCCTCTTTAATCCCTCTTCATTTTTACAAAGTAGGAAAGGATCTCATTTTCGATCGTTAATATTAAAAAATTACACTGTGGCTGATGTTCATTCATACTAAGTAATTAAGCCCAGAGGGCATTCACACTGTAAGTGCCTTTAACACTAACCGAGAAATCAAGTCTTTCCTTTGAAAGTCTAGGAATAAGCAAGCAGACAGAGTGGCAGATGGAGAGGATGAGGCAGGGGATGGGGAGTGTGTACTTGGTCTGCTCCCTGGCCCTGAAGACAAATGCTCGTTATGGCGATTGTAGTATTACATGTAAGAAGCAGAATAGCTGTCTGTGATCTGTCTTGTGGCAGCTCTTGCTCTGATGGAGTGGGTGGACTCTTCTGGCATAGAAAAAGTTCCCGTCTTTCCTCAGGGGCTTCTTCAAGTCACCTAGCAGCCCTTCTCTCCTGACTTTGAGCTGGACCCCTTTGCGCATCTCCCCAGATTCAACCAAACTGTCTTACTCTCCTCCTTTCTGCTTGAATGCTCCTAGCAACTCATATGTATTTTGCTTTCCGGCACAAGTGATGTGCTTGGTTAAGTATTTTTAAACATTTGAAATTATAATCTAAAACACCTCCCTTCCTCTATGTGATACGATGTTCTGGAACACATACCTATGTATACATCCTTTGTTATTTCTCTAATCTGAGTTTACAGGTTCTGACAAAGAACTTTCTCACTGAAATGATTCTCTTCACTAAGTCTATCATTATGCAACAAAAATACTCCATTTGATGAAAATAGAGGACACTTTAAAGATTTCACAGACTTGGGCTAAAAAGGGGGACCAAGTATCAGTTTATAATTTTACTTTACATGTTGTTGTCTGACAGCAGTAGGTGGCACAGTGGCTTACACACATCTCCTTAAACATAATAGATGTTTAATAAATATGTTAAATGAACATGTGGGAGACTGCTCACAACAGAATATGAGTTTAATCCTGTGTACAAACCTCTCCACAATGAGCTGTCAGCTGGGTGTCTGCTAGGACTCTTCCTGGCTCTTTCCTGCCAGCCCATAATTGGCAAACAGCACAGCAGGGCCCAGCCTCTGGGTCAGCAGAGAGCCGTCTCCCAACAGAGGCAGGAAACACATGGCCCTATTGGCTCTCTGGGTTGTTCTTAAATCCTGACCCTGCACCTCCCTCTGCCTGACTCTGATCCCTGCAAGGCCTCAGCTCAGTTTCTGGTCTATCCTTTCACTGGGCCAGGATGACTCCCCCTCCTGGCCTCCAAGTCTGTGGGTAGTGGCCTCCTTGCTCTCTGACCCATAGAGAGCTCTTTGGCTGTCCACAACAAAATTACAAGGCTGCAGAATCCATCCAAAACAACCTCTTAATTTACTTAGAGTATTTATTCATCTCTTTCTTCTACTTCAATTCAAACAGACACAAAAGATGAAGAAGACTTTTGGAAAACGTGAGAATGGAATATAGAGGATGGGATCAAGAGAATGTCGTCTCATGGGATAAGAGGCTATAATTACAGACAAATATTTTTTAAAAAAAGATTTATATATTTTAGAGAGAGATAAAGAGAGAGAGATAGCATAAATAGGAGGGAGTGGTAGAGGGAGAAGCAGTCCCTACTGAGCTGGGAGCCCAATGTGGGACTCTATCCCAGGACCCTGGGATCATGACCTGAGCCAAAGGCAGACGCTTAACCGACTGAGCCACCCAGGCGCCCTACAAACAAATCCTTATGGGAAACCAAATGTTATCATTGTGTATGTGTGAGTGTCAAAAACACATGTTAAAAAACCCACAAATAATTGGCATGGCAACAGTTTCCTGGCACAGAAATGCACCCTCCCCGCTGCCACTTGCAAGCACATCCAGTATTCTACAGTGTTCCCCCAGAAACACCTGCTAATTGAATTCAGACAGTGGAAGTGGGGTAAACCATCAGGTCTTTATTTAGTCAACCCTATTTTTGCCTCTTTAACTTTCAGGAGCCCTCCAAAGGTTACTATTCAACACTGGAGTGAATTCCAGCCTGGTCATGAGGCTTCCATAGGCAAGGAAAAGGTCAACAATGCAGGGCCACCTCGGCTATAGCAAAGCTGGCGAGCAAATGCTTTTGGTTGTGTTGTATTACGAGGTGGACCCGGCGAGGGATAGCTACTGTCATGTCCTTTTATCATTACTGTAGCTAAATGATCTCTCGTGATGTTTCCCGGCCAGGTGATTTCAGTCTCATATTGAATTTTTGTGTTCTAAGAGGTAAAACCTATTTGGGAATTTTTAAAGCTCTTGTGCCTTCCACGTCAACAGAATTCTCTGAGGTGTTACGTAGCTAAGGAAAAGAAAGGATGGGTAGAAAAGCCATTTGTACCACTAGAGTGGATGGAAGCAACAGGGGCTTTTAATACAAACCAGATTCTAAAAATTCTTGGAAGCACTGATTGCAACCCACACAAATGCCCCTGACATAGGAATCCTCTGAAAATAGAAACGCTCAGTGGATCAATGCTGGGCAGCTCCTCACAGCATACTTCCTCTAGGGCATCCCATACTGGCAACTGGGTTTCCATTTTCTTTGTTTTCACTGAAATCAGTCTGCCACTGGCTCTCTCTTCTTCCAGTTTATCCTTCATACAATCATGGGTTCATCATCTCAGGCTGTAATAATGTTTATAAAGTGTTGCCTACCGATGTTTAGCCTGCGCTTCCTTAACCATTTCCTCAGGTTCGTGGAGTTTCTGTGGAACCCATGTTGTAACATCCGGCAGCACCGTCTTCCTTGCTTCCTTTGCAACAGGGCCCACATTCTCACACACTTTTGACAGCCACTGTGGGTCAAAAGTAGTCATCAGGATGCAAAATAACGTCATAAAGAGAGTCCAGAGAGAAATAAGCTATATGCAGTGTGCACTTAAGAGAGAGTGGTGCATTGCTCAGTAGCTGAGCACTAATGGTTTGTGCTCCAAGGCTCACTCTGTGAGGGAACATTCCAGGCTGCCGCACTAGCTCAAATGGGCTGAGAGTGTGCCTCCCACGTGGAGCATGGGCAAAACACAGCCATTAAGTAACTGTGATGTACACTTTTATCAGACTCCATTTATGTAGGTGTGGACCTCTACACACATTTTTTTAAAAAAACCGTATTTCTTAAAGTGATAAGTAGCATTGCAGTGACTCTGTGAACCCCAACCGGGGGTATATGGAAATGTGCAGTCGGATAGGTTTACCGGTACGGATGCCCTGCCGTGAACATCCAGAGGGCAGGACGAGGTTATAGCACCTTTGTGTCATCGTCGGCACTTGCCACAGCCACTGTGGTCATTTCAAAGCTGCAGGATGGCTCTCGAGGTACATAAGCCACAAGAATATATAGAAACCTGCTAACTGCTCTCCTGGAACTTAGGGGGGGCAAGGTGCAAAGCAGAAGCTTTGGGGTGGGAGAAAAGACTTCTACTGGATCTTGCTTTGTGAAACATTCTTTTAACTGTAGTTGTGCTTCCTATGTGAGCAACAGGTTAAGAACACTCAATACCAATGGGTCAAACTTTCTAAGGACGTTGTGGCACAGTTATAGGACATAGGTTAGGTCACATATCATGGACACTGAGCTACAAAGTAATTAGACACAGACAAATGGTTCCTAATAATGACTCTAATTCATTAGGGACTTGTGCAAACACAAAGGAGTTTGTCATCTTCTCCTTTGTGTTAGTTTTCCAGTTTTTCTCAACAGTCTCCCCTTTACACCCTGAAACTCAGACTCCCCCAAAGACAAAAGCCTTGGCTACCATCCCAGCACATTCCCTCTGCATTTGCCTCCCGTGGTTCCCCTCTCTCCCCACACTTTGCTCTGGGGCCCCCAGATCTGAGGATCCCCCCCTCCAGCAGCGCTAATTCTTGTGAAGCCTGGAGGTCAAAGGCAGGAGGCAGCAGGGACTCTGCAGCATGAAGCTGTATGTGTTTCCAAGAGTGCTGCCACAGGGCCATAGGTGATGAAGAGGATCACTCAGAAGGGAGAGGGGCCAGGCACCCTCCAGAGACTGTCTGGGGGCTGAACTGGGGTGAGTGGGGTGGCAGCCAGTCCTGCTCTCTGTGGTTTCTCAGTGCTGGCACTGTCTTTTACTAGTAGTGACACTAATTCTTCTTGACACTCAGGAATGTTTTCTTGTCGGTCTCCTTCTGCTGACATCATTGTACTCTGGGTCCTCATGCAGTGTGGTGCTCTAGTTGTGCAGCCAGGCGAGGGAGCTTAACGGAACCCTGGTTTTAAGAAATGCACTTCATACTCTGCTGTTGACTTAACTTGACATGCTTTAATGTCATTTTTGGGGGATGAGTAAGTTTAACGTAGGGAATGGGTTTAGGTATGTGTACGAGAGATTCTATACAAAGAAGAGTGCCTGAGTGGAGTCTAAGGGGATGGGGTACTCAGCTGAGCTCGGGCTGAAGGCTGGACTGAAATTTCAGCCCCCTTGGGGCCACAAACTCCCTGTGTGACACTCAGCAAGTCATTTAACCTTTCTGGGCCTTAGTCTTCTCATCTTCAAAATGAAAAACCAGATGAAATTCTTTCTAGTTCTAAGTTCCTTCTTTGGGCCCTTATCTACATTCATCTCAGTTCTAGTTTACGGGAAATATAAGCTGTCACCAGGGATCAATTTGACTAAAACCAGAGTTAAGTGTAAAGAATATTTTGATAGAGTCACATAAACGCTTGGCTTTTCTTCACATGGGTTCACTAAGATTTTAAAACAAAAAAAAAAATTTTTTTTTTTTTGAGAGGCAGCTTGATGTCATGGAAAAACCATATTACTGGGAATTAGAAGGCTGGCTTTTAACCCTGGTTCTGGCACTAACAGGCAAAATGGTTTTGGCTAAAGTTACCTATTTTCTCTTAGCTTTCTTTACCCAGAAAATGAAGGGGGACTGGCAGAAAGGTAATTCAAGTACACTACATGGTTCTTCCGGTCAATAACATTTAACATAGTATAATATGGAACCTGAGTGCTGGTCTAACCAGAATTCCAGCACAAATTGGCTGGGGGGTGGTGGGAAGCATGTGTCACAGAGCAGGTGTATGGAGGTACGACTGAGTGTCATGGAGTAGGCATGGGAAAGTGTAAGGGTGCCACCCTTGAACACCCATGGTTCAAGTGAAGAGATCATACTTAAAATGGAAAATCATGAAGAAACAGAAACTTGTTAGTAAGAGATAACAGGGGCAAAAAAAAAAAAAATCAGCAAAGGAGCTGAAAGTGTTTGTCTCTGAACCATTTCTCATAACAAGTCTTTTGAAATTTATTTTAAAAAGCTTTACTTATTTTAGAGAGAGAGAGTGGGTGAGCATGGGATGGAGGGGCAGAGGAAGACAGAGAGAGAGACAGTCCCAGGCAGACTCCTTGTTGAGCTCAGGGTCCAACATGGGGCTCTGTCTCACAATCTTGAGATCACCGCCTAAGCTGAAGCAAAGAGTTGGGATGCTTAACTGACTGTGCCACCCCCAGTGCTCCACAAGTCTTTTGAATTTCATTTTAAAACCCTGTACATATATAACTTAGATGAACCTTCGGTTGCCACCCTTTCTTTTTTTAAAAGATTATTTATTTATTTATTTATTTATTTATTTATTTATTTATTATTAGACAGAGAGAGAGAGAGAGAGAGAGAGAGAGATAGGGGCAGAGATACAGGAGGAGGGAGAAGCAGGCTCCATGCCGGGAGCCGACGCAGGACTCGATCCCGGGACTCCAGGATCGTGCCCTAGGCCAAAGGCAGGCGCTAAACTGCTGAGCCACCCAGGGATCCCCCCCAGTTGCCTCCCTTTCATCCTTTCCTGTCAGACCGCCTACCTGCCTGTAGTAGTTTTCAGCAAGCACAGACCAGGAGCTGGACCCTCTACTAGATGCTAAGGATACAAAGATCCATGATTCCGTTCTGTACCCTAGGGAGTTTTCATTGGTGTGTAGAAGGAGGTGGACTTGTTATTTATTTTTTATAAAGATTTTATTTATTTGGCAGAGAGAAAGAGAGCGAGAGAGCACAAGCAGGGGGAATGGTAGAGGGAGAGGGAGATGCAGGCGCCCCGCTGAGCAGGGAGCCTGATGTGGGGGCTCGATCGCAGGACGCTGGGATCATGACCTGAGCCGAAGGCAGACACTTTACCTCCTGAGCCACCCAGGTGCCCTGGATCTGTTCTTACTAATCAGTGCAGAGAGTGGGTTGGGGTGCTATGCCAGGGGTAAGTACAATGTGCAAGTGGAATATAGTGGAAGGGCTCTTAAGGCGGGGTGTCAGGACCACTATCAGGGAATGTTTCCCAGAAGAGGTAACGCCCAAGAAGAACCTTGAAGGAAGTGTAAAGTTGCTTGGTACAGGAGGCTGGAGGCTGGAGATTTCAGGCAGAAAGAACAGCAGTAGGGGTGTTTAATTGAAAATAAGAGGGTTAAATGATAGTTGACATGGGGAGCCCTTTGCTGGGCTCACACCAGCACCCAGCATAATCTACCTGCGTAACACGTATTCACTGAGGCTTGTGACGATGCAACACCTCATCCTAGAGCCCATCTAAGTAGGATGAACTAAACAGAGCACCCAGAAGTTCATCACGTGAAGACCCCAAAAACCAAAGGAGTTAGGGCTGATCACTCCTACATTTATTCTCCTTCACCGAAGATCATCAGGGAGAGGGAGAAATGTATTTATAATTGTGGAATCAGTTCACTGCTAATCAGTACATACATATAAACAAACAAACAAACAAACAACCTAACTCAGTCTTTGAGTATGGATAAACACTTACACTCAGGATTTCTATGACGTGAAACCCCCCTCGCTGCCTCTCTTCCCCATCATCATGCCGTGCTATACTAGCAGGTGTGGCGGTTGTTGTGTGCCCGCCTCTCTCTTTTTAAAGGAAATCTCATTTGAAAATCTAATTTAATTAATTTAACTGCACCGATGTTAGGAATGCAGAGAAGTGGTGTGGGGCACTGCTAAGAAACGAAGTGATCCGAGTTCTAGTCCTGCTACCTACGAGCTGTGCAACTGTGAGCAAGATTCAAACTTTCAGGTCCACAGTTTTCCCATCTCTTGGATGGGAATAAGTATACATGTCCTCCTGGAGTTCCTGTGAGGGTCAAATACGGCGAGAAGCAGTTGTGTGACTCTAGGAAAAGCACTCCCTGGCTTTGGACTTCCAAGTTCTGCATCTACAAAATGAAGGGGGGGTTGATCTGGTTTTTTCCCCCCCATTCTGAAGCCTGTGCATGGCTGTGTAAAGATGCTTTCCAAAACTGTAAAGTCCCATTCAAATATGTGAGGCAGCAGAGATGTATTGTTATTTTACTAAATAAGAAGGGAAGGGCTCGCTCATTCTATTTTTTTAACAGGCACTTTTATAAACCCCTGCCACTTCTCTGGTTCTTTCTGAGCACCAACCACCTCAAATATGGAAGGGAATGAAGTCGCCTTGAAAGAGAATGTAGAGTGAAAAGGGCAGTGGCCCGGGAAATGAATCAACAGGTGAGACTGAGAGGAAGCGGCGAGAGGCAGGAGGAAAGTCAGGGGGAGACTGTGGTTATCATGAAGCCGAAGGAAGACTGAGCTTCGACAGAGTGTGCTGAGCTCAGAGCAAGGGAAGGCCACATGAGGTGACGACCGCGGAGGGCCCATGGAATTTAGCTACCTGTTGAGGGTCCTTAGGACTCTAGCAAGAGCAATTCTCTGGATGGGGAGGTGGGGCTAGAATTTCATACGAGGAGGAGGTGTGAATGAACAGTGGTCTGGAAGCAGAGTCAGTGTGTGGAGAGGATTCTTTTAGGAGGCTTCCCTGTGAAATGGCTTAGAGTTATCTAGAGTAGAGTTTGAGTAATAGAAAGTGCGACCTGTGGGGTCTGGGAAAACAGTAGAGCATGTTTCAGTGCTGATGCTCCCAGAAGGGAGAGCAAATGAAGATACCTGAGAAAAAGGAGTCAACAGCATGGAGGTTAAGTGCCTGGGAAGGTGGGAGGAGAGGCGGGCCTTTGTAGAGAGGAGGGGAGGCTAGTCCTGCTGTGGATGGGCTTGCCCCTTAGGGCTTGGGAAGTTGGAAGGGCTGCATTCTGGTAGCTTCCATTTTATTTTGGAAGCACAAGACTAGAGTATTGTGTGAGAGCATGAGAAAGAGTTGCTTGATGTATAAAGAAAGTAGAGGCTGTATGAAAGTCATTATGGAGATTAGGCCGAAAAGACTTTTTTCCCATCTCAAAAGAATTTTAAAATTTCCAAACATATTCCTTTAAATGGAAGTTTTGTGGCGTATAACCATCTGTTTGGAGATTAAGTATTAGCTATGTTGGTTGTGGAGAAAATGATAAGGAGGCTGCATTAGTGAAATCTAAAGCTTTAATTTGGACAAACTGCAAGTATCTGGCCATGAAGAGGGCCATTCTGCAAATGATACTTTCTAGAAGATGCTTTTGAATTTCCCAAACAAATGATGCTTCTATTCCTTTGGGGTCTCACAGTACTCCTTCTCCAAACTGTCCTCTGTGCCATAACAGTCTGACAACTCGTGTGTGCCTATCCACCTGCCAACCTCTTTGAGGATTTTCAATCTTTGAGGATTGAAAAGGCAAAAGCTCACAGTCCATAGCTTAACTGTACAGTGTGCCTTCCAATACATGTTGGAAGGCATGGTGATGTAACCAAGAGGAAACGTTATCTGATTTGTACAGACTGGCCTTATACATGTCGAGGAAGACTCTCATGGCATAAAGTGAGGTATCTCTGTAAGAACAAAGGATTTCCAGAAACAGCAACATAACAAATGGGTGGGCCACGCTTGGAAGCGATGTGCTCTTTACGTGGGCCACATCTCCGCTCTATTTTACAATTTCAAGAGCCCGATGTAGGCTAGCAAAGAAAATTCAAGGAAATGAAACAACTCCCTCCCTCTGCTCCTATTCTTCTGAGGTACAAAAGACAGATAATTATCTAAATTGTTTCTCAATATGAACAAAATGGAAAAGTGACCTTTGAGTCTGTGACAGAGTCTATTCATGTCAGTGTTTTTAGCAGAGGCAAAGCCATGTCCAGGCTTAAAGAATGCTCACAGGAGCCAGCTTTTGCTCTCCCTCATGTTACAGAGACCATAAATAAATAGGCATAGTTTAACAGGCAGCCAGACCCAAATGGCTCATACTCACCCTTGGGGAGTGATAAAATTCTCCTGCTGGTAGACTTACATAAACTAAGATGCAGTGAATTTTTTAAGGATACTCCCTTTGCTCAATAAACCTGAATGTTTTAAACTTGAAAGCTGGCTTGACTACGAGGGAAAATAAATCAATGTGGCAAGAAAAAGCAACCATTCAAAGTGTTGGTAGATTAACTGAAACATATAAGAGATCAAATTCAGTGATTTAAAATTCATATGCTTGCTAGTTAAAAATCTCTACTTCTAGTTTTCTGCCTATTTTAAAACACACTAGAGGAGCTGTATCTAGTGATTTGGCTACTCCCTGCTAAAACTGGACCTTCTGTCTTGTTTATATTCAAAAAAGAAGGTAGACTGGATTTCAGGGTCTGAGGCTTCTTATGGATTTATCTATTGGTTGGTGGCAATTATTACTGGCTTAATAAATTAATCCAGTTGATCATTCTGATGATAATGAAAATCTTAGAATTTTTTGGAAAAGTGATATTTTTAATTTACTGAAGCAAAGTATCCAAACAATTAATTGCTTTATTCTGTTTAAAAAGAAAAAGACATATGTTGATTATGCTGGAATTAAAATAAAAAAACTTAATTAAAAACATAAGAAAAAACATGAAAAAAATTACAAAAACAAAGAGGACAAGATAAACAAGAACAGGCTGGAGGAAGCAATAGGGGACTCTGTCTGAGAAGTCCTTCTATATAGTCCTGATCTCTGATAACCCCTGGGTTTATCAACAACGTGCAAATATCCAACAGCACACGTTCTGTCCTCAAGAACTCTCATTCTTTCCTCCCAGGTGTAGATGCATATTTTTAAAAAAACCTTCAAACACCAGCTTGAATGAAGACAAAGGATAAGAAGGAATAGCAGGGGAGTTATGTTGCTTGTAGACAAGATACGGATAAAAGGGTGGGGGGCATTTTCTGGGGGAAAGTATATACCGAATGTACAAGTAGAATAAGAATTACAGTTCTTGGGATCCCTGGGTGGCGCAGCGGTTTGGCACTTGCCTTTGGCCCAGGGCGTAATCCTGGATACCCGGGATCGAGTCCCATGTCGGGCTCCCTGCATGAAGCCTGCTTCTCCCTCTGCCTGTGTCTCTGCTTCTCTCTCTCTGTGTGATTATCATGAATAAATAAATAAAATCTTAAAAAAAAAGAAAAAAGAATTACAGTTCTTGGGCAGCCCGGGTGGCTCAATGGTTTAGTGTTGCCTTTAGCCCAGGGCGTGATCCTAGAGACCTGGGGATCGAGTCCCATGTCAGGCTCCCTGCATAGGGCCTGCTTCTCCCTCTGCCTGTGTCTCTGCCTCTCTGTGTCTCTCATGAATAAATAAATAAAATCTTAAAAAAAAAAAATCTTACAGTTCTTTCAGAAAAAAAAGTGATCTTAAATATTCATAAAACAAAACCAATTCAAACTAAAATCTTAATTGTATGATGAACAATTAGGTTTCAAAGCATTTAGAAATGCCAGGTTTTTGAGAGAATTACAAGCTAAAGTCAGGTAGATTATTTCACTTTGAAATCACTTTAGAAATTTAATGTTTGGGGGACCTGGTTAGGATCATGCGTAGAAGGTCATGTTTGTCTGGAATTCTGAATTTCCTTATATGTACCAGCTCAGCTTTTTTGAAAAGAGTTATAACATCTATTTACTAGCGAGGGGCCAGTCCTGCTGTGATTCTGATGATTGGTTTTAAGATGGCTCTTACGCTCTCTTACTTCTAAAAGAAAGCAATTTCCATCAATCTAGAGAGATTCTGACCATGGGGAGTGATGTCTCCCTGGCAACACCAGGACCTTAGCTAGTGAGCCAGCCATGCTAATTTGTATTCATATGGTGTGGTGTTCTAGAATGCATTATAGGTTTATAATCCAAGAAGACTTTTATTAAAAAAACCATAAGTGGAGGAGTGAATAAAACATTTCCTTGGTATGCAAATATGTCTTATTTGATCATGTGTTCTGGATTTATATTTCCAAAATACCAGAGGAATCCTACAAAACTGCATTCTAGAAAAAATAAAACAAATGGAAATAATATGACTAATAACCAGTTTCTCACATGTCCGTTGTGTGGGGACGGTCCCAGTTAGTGCCTGTTGTCCCAGGGTAATTATTAATGGCACCATTTCAGTCTCATAAGTGGAATTATACAATCATTCATCCTATAATAACTGAGCGTTATACATATTACAACCCAGCCCCTTGGAGGACTTTATAACTCCTTTTGGGTATTGAATTAAACTCTGTTTCTGGGCAGCAATTGCCAAAGGCAATACTGGGTTATATACATCTTGCCATCTGAAAGAAGAACACGTACATGTTTGTCTACATTTGTCTGTAAAGATCTCTTTATTCCACGTCCGTATTAATAGCAATTTTGTTGGATGCAGACGTTTTTAAATTTTAAAATAAAAAATTTGAAGTTTTGAATTTTTGAAGCCTTCAAAATTCACAGATAGTTTCTGGCATGTTTCTCCCAGGGCCTCTTGATAAAAGGTTAATAGACAAATTTCAGATTTTTAAGGTAATTAATTCTATGGGTTCTAGACTAAGGCAATGTGACAGCTCTGGCCACGTGGGTCTCTTCTCTTTTTTGCACCTTACATCCTCACTGACCTTCTGGCTTTTCCCTTGTGAACAAGCCCCTACCCTGAATCCATCTTCTTGTAACCAGGTCCCTGTTTGGTTTCCTCCTGCATGAATCTGTTTTGGTTCCCTGCTTTGTCCCTTCTCTAGAGTTTTAGGGATCTCTTCACCTGATCTGGAACCTTTCCTCCCTGGGCTCCCAGCCATTATCAGGCATCATACATTCCTAATTCTCTACTTTGTGTTCTTGACAGTAAGACTAGACATTCAGAACTTTTCATCTTTGAATAGCTGGCACCTGGTACAATGCCTCGAGTATAGTAGATCCTCAACAAACAGCTGTTAAGTGAATGAATAATGAGTGAACCCTGCGGCTTTCTTCTCATTGACTGGAGCTTGGTTTCCTTATAAGGGCCACTTCCACCCTGGTTATTTTCATTGTTGACAGGGCTCAGGGAGCTAATGTTGCTTGCATATATTACTGTTGGATGAGACAAGACAGGCACAGAGTTTAAAGAATGCTGGCGTGTCCCTAACTGCGCAGCTGCTGTCCTGGCTGAGGCAGTGTGAGTGCGGATGAGGTTCACACTATGTGTCACTAGCACCAGGCACGGGGAGGATAGCCTAGAGAAAGAGGCTCTTTCTTTTTCCCTAACTGGTTTGTCTAGAGAGGGCTCTCTTGCAATCCATCCCCCCTATGGGAAAGCCTTCTTCCGCTTGTGTACAGTGGCCAGGTGTGCTGGTAGGGGCATTGGTAGGACTGTCCATCCCATGAAGAAATGTTTTACGTGAGTTTTGATGAGTGCAGCTCTTAAGAAACAAGCACCTGTGAAGGAGTGAATCTACTATCTCCTTTTCTTCCTTTTTATTGTAGGTAAAACCCAATCACTTTGCTAGAAAGGTCATAAAGATAGACTTCATCGGAATTTAAAGACAAGAATTTCAGTGTGATAGCTGACTAACTCAGATGTTTTCATCGTGCCATTATATTAAAGTGTCTTTTTCCCAGGAAGGGAAAAAAAAGACTTAGTCTTGAGAGTCTAAGAAGCCTCCCTTAGTCTTGGAAGAACCCTTGGAGGGCTCTTTGGTAGGATCTCCTCATAACAGCCTCTAATCCACACATGAAACCTAGGCATGTTGCACATGACAAAAGCAGAGTGTAGGGAGGTGGTATGCCCTGCCCCTATGTACCTTTCTAGGATGGTCAGAGAAATGAATCCTAATAAAGATATGCATTCCTGCTACTCAAAAATATCTTCTAATGTAGCAGTTAAGAGCAAAGACATGAACCAGACTGCTTGGGTTCAAACCCTGGCTCTTGACACTTATTAGCTGGATAAGGTACCTCATCTGTAAAATGAAAATAACCATGGTACCTACCTCATAGGGTCACTGTGGGGTTTAAAAAGGATTAGTACACCTAATCACTTAGAACAGAGCCTGGCCACAGTTAGTGTTATAAGGTTAGCTATAGTTACCACTGCTTTACTTTCTGAGAGTGAAAAAGGTATTGCTTACTATAAAACATTCATTTTTCAGTAGAGATGTGCCAGATACATAACATGTGAATATCAGCATTGGGAAAAAGTGACCCAGGATTTTAATCAAGGATATTTTCTGAAATTTAAGTTGAATGAGAATTCAACACTCTAATTTTTATACTAACACTCATGATCTGCTGTTCATTCATGACCTCACACAGGAAGTTCAATATTGCTGCAAGTATTACAAATACCAAACTGATGTTTCCTAATGTAGCGCTCTGCCCAGAATGCAGCAGGCCTCTTTTATAGCTCTGGCAGCTGGAATGAAAACTTGATTATTTCTGAGCTCCTGAAAACATGTTTGCTCTCAGCTGCAAAAGATGTGACATGAAAGGGACTCAAAACATTTCCAGCTATGTAGCTGCTCCAAGCAAGACTTGAGAGAAATGGATACCTTTAAAAAATGAGAATAAAATGTGAGGGGTACCAATGAAAAGGCCATTCTTTGCCTACAAATCCCAAATTAGGATTTGCACTATTATTATTATTATTATTATTATTATTATTATTATTATTATTTTAAGTAGACTCCATGCCCAGTGTGGAACCCAACGTGGGGCTTGTCATGACCCTGAGATCAAGACCTGAGCTGATACCAAGAATCGGATGCTTAACCAACTGAACCACCCAGGTGCCCCAGGACTTTCACTTTAATGCACTTTACTTGTTCACTTGTTAGATTAAAATTTTTTCTTTTAAAATCAGGTAATATTAAATGTGAGTTTTGCATTTACATCATATTTTTCTGGGCACATCTGGAAGAATGAAAGGCATATCAAACAATGCAAAGATGAAAATGTGTGCCATTTTTCTTCTTGTTAAAATAGCTTATAGAATTTTCCTGATTTGTATGTATGGAGTTGAACAACAGAAACTACCTAATCTGGTTGCTGAAGAGAATTCATGCATTCACTTACTCATTCACTCAATGAGTACAAGTGATGAATGCTCATGTGGCTGTCCATGCATTAGGAAGGGAATGTGGATGATACATCCATGATCCCTGCCCTCATGCCGTTCACAATCTAGTTACTTCACACATATTATGTCTAATATTCACAATTCTTCATGTGAGGCATTATTTCTACTTTGAAGACCAGCAGTCTAGGGTTGGGGAATGTTAAACAACTTATTGTCACATAGCTCTTAGGTGGTAGAGCTAGGATTCAAGTCCCAGTCCATTTTATTCCAAAAGCCAGGTTTATTAGATATTTTACTATATCACACTGGCTTTAAATAATAAACGTGTTCTTGAAAGTCACAGAAGTCAATGTTTTATAAAGCCCATCGCAGTTTAAGGAAGCAAGGAATATTTCTGAAAAGCAACTGCTTTTTCCTTTTTACTGTACATCAGATTTGTAGAAAACAATGAATATCAGTAGGGCTAGTATAGTTTTCAGAAGGTTAGTAAAATATAGTATTTCTATATGGTTTGAATCAGTTTTATATCAGGCAATCTTGAGCATAACTGGCAAACTTAGTATCTGCTCTGGTGGCACAAATCTGATAGTGCCACTTACTGGCCACAGGACATTGGGTGTATTACATAATGAACTTCTGTTTCTTCATCTGTAAAAACCATCACCTAACCTAGTTCATGGAGAGCTACAAAGAGTAAGTGAAGGAAAGCATAGAAAGTGCCTAACAAAAATAAATAAATAAATAAATAAATAAATAAATAAATAAATAAAGTGCCTAACATTGGTCAACAAGCTCCAGCCTCTTCCCTTCCTCCCACATACAACACCCCAGCTTCTCTAACAATGGTAGTAAAGCCTATCTCTGCTTAGCGTTTACAGACAAAAAAATACTTCCAGTGGAAATGTGCCAGAGCATGAAGATCACTGATCCTGATGCCCTGCTTATGGTATAATATAAGACATAAATGAGGATTAGAAGCTTTTAGGATCCATTTCTAGATGGCTCAGGTTTAGGGTGACTGAAGAAGGGTTTGCATAGCTAATCCCTAAACCACAAGTAATCGCCCATTTATGTAAATGAGGTAAGGGTAGAGAAACACAGGAACACAGAGAATATACCTACAGACCAATGAGATTTTTTTTTTTTAAAGCAAACACATACTCATATAAACATCTTATTTGAAATTGTTATCCTGAAAGTGTACGTATTTATTTCATTCATTCATCTAAGAAATCCTGACTGCATGTCCAGTAAACTCAGGTCACTGGGTTAGCACCGGGCATGTGGGGATGAATAAAACAGCAATGCTTTGTCCCTTCAAAATCAGTTCGCATGTGGAAACAGTCACAGTATTTGTTGTTAAATAAATAATGCTAGATAATTCAGATCAGGGTAGTCTAAGCCTGAGTTTATCATAAAGCGAGTTCTGGATCCCACCAACTAGGAGAAAACATTAAAGCTACACATATCTTAGAGCATCAATACAGTCAGCAGAGAAGGTCCTTCCCAACACAATAGAAAAGTGCTTTTGGGCTATATCTGTAGCCCCGAGAGAGTGGTCTCCTGTTTCCTGAGCCTGATCACTGTTAATTATGATGATAAAAAAAGATTCTCTTTTTTTAGCCTTGGAAAAAATCTTATCCAAATAACTTTACTGAAGCTTAACATGACATTATTTATCTCTTTCAGTTTTTAAAAGTGTTCCTGATTTTTTTCTGCCAATAACCAAGCCGTCTTTCCTCACGGGGAACAACCTTGATTTCTGAAGCAGCTCTTCCCTTGACATTACTGGGGAGGTAGGCATTATTTCCCCTGAAAAGCAAACAAGGGAATAAAAACAAGGTGACTCAAAGGATGAGGAAGTATGTTTTTCTAGAGAACAAAAGATCCTTTCACAGTATGTCAAAGACTTAACTGTGAACTTTCCTGAATATAAACACTGTTCAAATGGCAAAAGGAATTTCATCTATGTCTATAAAAGGTCCTGAACAATAGTTCTTGCTGGAAGCTGCATTTGGTGGGCAAGTAAAATAATCTTTTCTTCAGATACTTTGCATACAGACCTACAAAAACTTTTTTATCGTCTCAGGAGTGATGCAATTATAATTACCTTCATAGTAGCAATAATAACACACAGATCAGAGCAATTGCTAAAGGCAAGTAATGTTGTTAGTTACAAGTAACACCATTTATGCTTTGGGTCTTCAAGAATATAAAGAAACACTTTAGGAGAAAGTTTAAAATAATAGGCTGATGCTTTCCATTTAGCATAAGAGTTTAAAACTTACAGGGCACTTGATTTTTAAAACAGATTTTGTTATGATCATAGAAGAGGATTGTTGATATTTTAAACTGACAGGAATTACAAGGTATCAGCTAAATAAAATAAATATTCAACTTTTCCTACATTAAGTTTTATCCTTCACAAACCTCCTTGTTCTAATAAATTTAAAATTGATCCTGGTAATTGTGTTTATAATATTTAACAGCTATATGCTATAAGCAAATGTATAATTATTGCAAAAAGGTCAGAGATCTTTCCTTACCTGTCTGCAGATTTTATTATGTTTTTAATTATTTAAACTAAATGGTTATTATTATTATCATTAATCCAAATTGTACCGCAGCCAACTGCTGGGGTTCTTTCTCCCACCATTACAGAAGGATTGCATAGGTTCTAGTAAATGATCTATAAGGGCTAAACCTCACAGTCAGAGGATGTTGAGCTTTTATTTTGGGTTTTCTACTTCCAAATGAGGAGTATAAAATTACAGTAAGATATTCTCCAGGACCCTTTGGTCAGGGGTGAGAGAGTGGGGGCTGGAGTTTACTGTGCCACAGAGATCAGCCTGTGTGTGACATTCCCCATTCATGCCCATGGGGATTTGCAGGGTCAGTTCTTACCAGGATCATAGAAGGAATGTGTTGTTTAGTCAGATCCTTGAGAAACGAGCTTGGTGCTTCCTCAGAGTCCTTGGGAGGGTGGAAGGTGGGGGGCACTGAGGAGCTCCTGAATGATTTATTCCATGTGGAAGAAAGAAGGTATAATGTCTAGAAAAGGTGATGACATCTCCTGGAAGCCACCCCTGGTCAGAGTGGGCCTGGCACTTTTCCTGGGGGAGGAACATGTGATTTCAGGCTCTCGGAACAGACCCAGCTGGGCAGAGGAATCATGAGGTTCATGTTCTAAAAACAGTAAGAAAGAATGGTCCCTCCAATTCTCTCTTCCTCAATTCCCTTTTCTTAAGGAAAGGAAGAATCCTAAAAATACAGAACTGACTTTTCAACTTCTGTCATGAAATAAACATAATTTCAAGTAAGTCACTTAATCTTTCTGGGGCTCAGTTTACTCATCAGGAGTACCTTGTGATCTCTGAGGTTCCTAGAGTCAATAGATATCATGCATTTACTAAGCACTAATAGTTGCTCTATGATGAAATAGATTCTATGCATGGATTATCTCATGTATCTTTATAGTTCCTCTTTCAATTATCATAATTCCCATTTAATGTAGAGAAACCGAGGTTTAGAGAAGTATTGTGAGTTGCTCATAGTCACATAGCTAGTCTGTGGTGAAGCCATAATTCAAAGGCTAGTCTGTCTGATTCCAGAGCTGGTCCTTTTCGGAGTTACGCCAGATTCTCCATTCCATGATTTTCACAATAATGAACAGGTGTAGTCAATTTGTTACAAAAAGGAACCATAAAAAAAAAAAAAAAAAAAAAAAAGGATCCATTAGTTTTCTATGGGAAGAATAAACTAGACATAATCTACAGCTTTGGTCCTTGTGAGAGCAAAGCTTCCCTCAGCTTTTGTCTGCTATATCTCCTTTCCTAGCATCTGGCAGGGAAGAACTGTCAATTTGACTTATCAAAGACCAGGACATCCACTGGGCTACATTTTTCTGAGTGTGCAGAGTCATTGTGCATTCAATGTGTAAAAGGCTCCCTGGTAGCTCCTACTCTGGTGAAGTGAGCTGACCAGTGGTATGACTTTTCTCCATTACAGGGATCCAGCCAATCTTTTTCTTTCTTTTCTGCCTCTTCCATGCTTGCACCCAATAGGGGAGTTCAGGTTGGGGCATCCGTTGATCTAGCTTAGAGTTTAAGGGAGGAAGCAATAGACCCGTCTCAGCTTCCAGACATAAGTTTTTGCTTTCTTTGTTTTTAACTACTCCTGCACTGAAGATAGTTGGACACTGGTCCGCTTACTAATAAATGAGTACATATGCATTGGTACTGTGTGTCCCATTTGGCTAGTTTTCTTGAATTTATAGCTCCCTTGGTTTAGAATCCTGAAGAGATAAAGTATAAGCAATACGTAAGGCATTCCTTAGTCCTAGTCCAATATCTAATACCTTCAAAGTCTCAGGTTGTCCATAACAAATACAGAGACTGAACTAGTGACTTGAAAAGCTCCCACAAAGGAAAAATCCAGGCCCAGACTGTTCACCATTAAATTTTAATAAGCATTTACAGAATTAATAACTATTCTTCACAAATTCTTTGAAGAGAAAGGAACATTTTTCAACCAAGGTCAGCATAACTCTGATGCCGAAACCAGAAACAAATATCATAAGAACACTACAGATCAATACCTTTTATGAATATAGATGTAAAAATCTTCAACGAAATAATAGGAAACCTGAATCTAGCAATATATGATAAAAGGATTGCGTACTATGACCAAGTAGGCTTTACCACAGGAATGCAAGATTATCATCACGTGAAAAACGATTCATGTAATAATATACACACTAATAGAATGAAGGAAAGAAACCTACATGATCATCTTAGTAGATGCATAAAAAGCATTTGACCAAATTCAGCACTCCTTCATGTAAGAACACTCACAAACTAGGAATGGGAGGGAACTTACTCAACTTGATAAAGGGATCTACAAAAACCCCACAGCCAACATCATACTTAATGGTGAAAGACTGAGTGTTTTCCTTCTTGATGAGGTACAAGACAAGGGTGTCTGTGCCACATGTAGTCAATGTTGTACTAAAGAATCTAGCCAGGGTAGTTAGGTAAGAAACTGAAATAAACATCCAGATTGGCAAGGAAGAAATAAGACATCTCTATTTGCCAATAACATGATTTCGTATTTCTAGAAAATTCTAAGGAATCCACTAAAATATGTTAGAATTAGTAAACAAGTTCAGGAAGGTTGCAGAATACAAGACCAATAATAAAAGTCAATTGTATTTCTGTACACTAGCAATGAACAATCTGAAAATAAAATTAAGAAAGCAATTCCAATTGCAATAGCATCATAAAAATATTGTAAAACATATACTCTGAAAACTATAAAATATTCTTGAAAAAAATTAAAGAAGAACTAAATAACTAGAAGCATCTTCATGTTCATGGATCAGAAGGCTTAATGCTTAGATTGTGCTATGATCTGAATGTTGCTATCTTTCCAAATTCTTATATTGAAATCTTAGTGCCTGATGTGATGGCGTTAGGAGATGAGGCTTCTGGGAGGAGCTTAGGTAATTGGAATGGAGTCCTCATGAATGAGATTACTGCTTTTATCAAAGAGGCCCCAGAGAGCTTGCTAACCCCTTCAACCAGATGAGGACACAGCGAGAAAATGCTGGCTATGAACCATGTACAGGTTTTTCACCAGAATGGTGCCTTAATCTTGGACTTGCCAGACTCCAGAATGGTTAAGAAATAGATTCAATTCAATTCCTCCCAAATCCCAGCTAGTGGGCCCCCCAACCCTGCCCTGCCAGAAATGCCAAACCGATTCTAAAATCCATATAGAAATGTAAGGGATCTGGAACAGCAAAAATAATTTTGAAAATGAAGAAAAAAGTTCAAAAGAAGAAGAAGAAGAAGAAGAAAGTTGAAGGACTCATACTTTTCAATCTTATAACTTGCCACAAAGCTACAGTAATCAAACCTATGTAGTGGTTGTCATATAGATCATTGGAATGAAATTGGTAGTCCAGGGCAGCCTGGGTGGCTCAGCGGTTCAGCGCTGCCTTCAGCCCAGGGCGTGATCCTGGAGACCCGGGATCAAATCCCGCGTTGGGCTCCCTGCATGGAGCCTGCTACTTCCTCTGCCTGTGTCTTTGCCTCTCTTTCTCTGTGTGTGTCTCTCATGAATAAATAAATAAAATCTTAAAAAAAAATTGGTAGTCCAGAAATAAACTTATACATCTATGATCAGTTAATTTTGACAAGGATGCCAAGACAATTTAATTAGGAAAGAACTGGCTTTTCTACAAGTAGTACTGGGAAAATTGTATATTTACATGTAAAAGAGAAATTGTACCCCACCTCATCCCATATACAAAAATTAACTAAAATAGATTAAAGGCCTAACTGTAAGAAACCTATAAAACTCTTAGAAGAAAATATAAGTTAGCTCTTCAAGACCTTGGATTAGGCAATGGTTTCTTTCTTTTTTTTTTTTTTTAATTTATTTATTTATGATAGTCACAGAGAGAGAGAGAGGCAGAGACACAGGCAGAGGGAGAAGCAGGCTCCATGCACCGGGAGCCCGACGTGGGATTCGATCCCGGGTCTCCAGGATCGCCCCTGGGCCAAAGGCAGGTGCCAAACCGCTGCGCCACCCAGGGATCCCTAGGCAATGGTTTCTTAGATATAACACCCACAGCACAAGCAATCAAAGGAAAAAGTGGATAAACTGGACTTCATCAAAATTAAAAACTTTTAAGCTCCAAAGGATTCTGGCAAGAAAGTAAAAAGACAACTAGCAAAATGGGGGGAAATAATTGCAAATCATATATATGATAATGGTCTAATATCCAGATGTATAAAGAACTCTTACAATTGAATAATAGACAACCCAATTAAAAAATGTGGAAAGGATTTAGCCATTTCTCCAAAGAAGATATACGAATGGCCGGTAAGCACATGAAAAGATGCTCAACATCTTTAATATAAGGGAAATGCAAATCAAAACCACAATGAGGTCCATTTCAGATCTACTAGGATGACTATAATAAAGACAGACAACAAGCGTTAGCAAAGATGTGGATAAACTGGAATCCTCAAAAACTGGTGGTGGGAATGTAAAATGGCGTAGCTCCTGGGAAATAGTCTGGCAGTTGCCCAAAAGGTTAAACATAAAGTTGCCGTATGATGTGGCCATTCCACTTCTAGATATGTACTCGAGAGAAATGAGAACATCTGTCCATACAAAAACTTGTACACAAATGTTTATAGCAGAATTATTTATAATAGCTAAAAAGTGGAAACAACCCATATGTCTGTGAATGAATAAACAAAATATGGTATATATACAAAATGGTAACTATTCAACAATAAAGGAGATTAAGTACAGATACATGTTACAACATGGAAAGGGGGAGAAGAGGGAATGGGCAGCAATGCCCTAATGGGTATGGAATTTCTTTTTGGAGTCAGCTTAAACCACTTAATACCATGGCTGGACATTAAGTGGTTTAACTTTGAAAATTATTTTAATTTTTTAAGTGTAATACATATCAGGATCTAGAAAAAATAAATATGAGGAAAACACAGTCCCTGGCTTCAAACACTTTAAAACCTTACAGAGAAGAATAATGCAATTTCACAAGCAAGGCAGGTTGTGAAAAGTATCATATGAAAGGCATAAGCCTAGTGGGTGGGGAGGGTTGAGGGAGGTAGAATTTGAGATGGATCTGTGAGACTGGATGGCCATGACCCACAGAAACAGGAAAGAGTGATAGAAGGGAAAGTGCCACAGATGGAAGTAGCATGAGCCTAAGTGCAGGAGGGCTGTGTTGGGAAAGAGGATGGGCTGTGTTGGGAAAGAGCCAGTAATTTAGCTTGAGGTGTAAATGGGGTGCTTCCAGGCTGGAGCATGCCATGGAGGCCCTGAACACTGGCAAGCATTGGTTGTATTTTTGGGTTAACGGTGGCTCAATTTCTGAAGGCTTCTGACCTAGAGTGATATGTTCAGAGCTACTATTTATAAAGAGTTAACTCAGTAGTTTATGTTGAATGGATTCATGTAGGAAGATTCTGGACCTTAAGCAAACTTTCATTTTTAGTCAAGGATTAGATATTGCAATGTAACACTTCCATTACTCAAGAATACAATAATAGAATGCTAGGGAATATAGGGATACTTGTATTAGATGAACAATATATGAGTTATAGTCAGGCAGAAAAATCATATTATCTGTATTTCCTGTGGGATACTTTTACTTTGTGTGTGTGTTTCTTTGCGAATAAGTTTAAGTAGAGCAGTCTTTCTGTTAATATTTTGAATATTGTTAAATTTAATATTGTTAGCATTCAATGACAAGGTTATTGCTTTTTCTTTCATACTAAAGTTATTTCTCTCAAAACGGACTTCCAACTTTATAATGTTTCCTAGTATCAAAACAGAATTCACTTCCAGTAAAAAGATGTACCAAAGCACAGAATTTTAGAGTTCAAGGAAATATACGAGAATCTTTTTTTTTAAGGGTTTTATTTATTTATTCATGAGACACACACACACACACACACAGAAAGAGAGAGAGAGAGAGAGAGAGAGAGGCAGAGACACAAGCAGAGGGAGAAGCAGGCTCCATGCAGGGAGCCCGACGTGGGACTCGATCCCGGTTTTCCAGGATCAGGCCCTGGGCTGAAGGCGGCGCTAAACCGCTGAGCCACCTGGGCTGCCCTAGAATCTTTTATGTACACACTCAGAAGGAAGACATTTTACCACCAGTGGTTCTTTTATTATCATACAGTAACACAATTAATTATACATTCATTTACTGATTGATTCATTAATAATTTATTAAGCTCTGGCCCTGTGTTAAGCTCCTAAGCAGATGCCTCAATGGGACATTTATTCTGCTTTTGGGGAGCCTGCCCTTCTGTCACCAGTAGTTAGAGATCGTGTGTGGCCAGGGCATAGGGACACCGAGGAAGGAGAGAGGAATTCAGCTGGGGGGTGCTCAGCCTTGAAGGGTGAGACATAGAAATGGGTGGTGGGCATTCCAGCCAGAGGACATGACAATGCATTTAGAAGAGCTGTATGGAGAGTGTTCTAGCTTTATCCTTCTCATTCTTGTTCTAAGTGGAGAACTTTGCTTTGTCACTGATAAAATACATTAAACAAAACCACTCTGGGACATGTTAGATTCTTCCCCTTCCAGTTAAGACCTACATTGTTTCTCCTAACTTAAACAGCATATAAACAAACAAACAAACAAACAAAAAACCCCAAAAAACAAAAAACATTTGATATACTATGGCTTTTCTTAGAGGATATGCATATAACTTTGGAAGGAGAAACATATTTTTTTATCTCTTTCTGCCTGGATAAAATTTAGAGACATTTATGATTATTTTCCCCTTTTCCTTTCCTCTAATTTAGGTAGATTCCATTTTTCAATCTCAGGGTAGGTATACAAAAGGAGAGAAAGAAGAAGCAGATTGTCCACCTTTTTGCTTTTGTATTTTAAACCAGGGGCAGGCAAATGTTTTCTGTAAAGAACCAGGTAGTAAATATCTTAGGCTTTGTAGGCTATGATCTATGTTGCAACTATCCAGGTCTGCTCTAGTAGTGCAAAAGCAGCCATAACAAATGAATGGATGTAGCTATGTTCCAATAAAACTTTATTTAAGGACACTGAAATCTGAATTTCATACAGTTTTCATGTGTCACTAGATATTGTTCTTTGATTCTTTTTCAACCGTTAAAAATCTAAAAAACATTCTTAGCTTGTGGGCCATACAAAAACAGGTGGTGTAATTTGCCAGTTTTAAGGGCTTAATTCCATTGGGAGGACTTAAACATTTTGTAGAGCAAGTAAGGGAATTTACCAAAATAGGTAAGTAACTTCAAAAAGCTTATAAGTTAATAGGGCTTCATTTCTTGATATGGTCCTTCCTTGGTGAGAAGAAAGAGAGATCTGTGGGTCCCAGAATATTCTATCACCTCCACCCACAAAAAAATCTGAATTTCAGTCTCCTCTTGAAAATGTCCAAATTGAGCCTGCATTCTTATATGGCAACAGCTAAGTAGAGGCTTCTTTCTTAGCTGGGGGCATGACTTTCTGTTTACTTCAGACCCTTCTGGTCTGTGTCCCCCATTCAACACCTGTAAGCATTTGGTCTCCAGGGCAGAGAAAGAATGATTTTCTCCTCTACGGGTATAATCTCCATTGACATTAGTTTTCTGGCCCTAGGGAAGTCATATGGTGAAGAGGAATAAAAACATGGCCTTCTGAGTTAGATGGATCTAGGCTCAAATCTCAGTCTTGTTCATTGGTTAGGAGAGTGACCTAGGGCAAATTACTTAACCCAACCTCCAGAATAAAACAATCAAATGGTGGTTGTAATGATTATCTGAGAGAATGTACTGATTGCGGCTAGCACATCCTAAGCAGTTAATAAAAAAAGAATCACTAGTACAGAGAAGTTCCTTGATGTTTATCTTCATTTTAGGTCCTATCTTCACTACTGCCTTTTGCAGAATGGCCTAAAAGATCAGCTTACAATTTATCTCATTTTATAGATCAAGAAATTAAGGTCCAGAGAGATAGCATGACTGGTTAAAGCCACGGATGAGTGGTGGAAGCAGCAAGAGGATCTAGATCTCTTAATTGACCTGAGAAAATTCCTGTGTACACACAAGCTCACTAAAAGTTCTAAATTCTTCTCGTAAAAGCTTTTCATTTAATAGTTAAAAGATCTTCAAATGGAAAGAACATTGACTCAAGTCTTCTGGTTACCCTGACTATACTTTTTAATCATAACTTCCAATATAGTGAAATGACAAGTTATTAGTTATTGAAGTTCTGTTAGTTGTTGAAATTATCTGAAATATTTCTGTTCTAAGCTCACAGACACCCTCATGTGGTCAGTAGAAATCCTAATTCCAGCCAAATGAATAAGAAAAATCTGAAGCTACTTAACGATCAAGGATAGCAAGATGGATAGATAAGCATCAAAAACAATAATAAAGTCAGTATAATAATATTATTTTAGGCCTTGGCCAATGGCCAGATGAAATATTATTTATCTCTCTCTGACCAAATCTTTAATGAGACTGTAAGATTATAATGGATACTTTTTTAGGCCTTGTTCACAACCCAACTCTGCTATAATAAAGAAAAATATTCAACATATATGGTGGCTACATTATCTCACATCTCTGTAGAGTTTCCTTCAATATATATAATTATGAATGACAAAGCATTCTGGGATTCTCTGACTAAAACTGGTATGTGTAGGTAGTTCAACCTGAAGGTTCTGCTAAAATGTCTCCCGTCAAAGTAAGTACAACTAAATTAATTGGAGTAAAAGTGCTAGAGCACAATTAGAGAGAAGCTGATGAGCTGCAAATATTCAAGTTGCTCTGGACATTCATTCAAGAGGGTAGGTTAATTTGGTGAGTTGGTTGAATGGAAGTACTTTAGAATGCTTCTTTTCTATTAACAGGTTGATGATGATCTAAGTCAACAGGCAGTACCCAAAGAAACTGCACAAAGAAATAGTATTCATACCTGGACAGAAAATCAGAGACAAAAGTAATTGGCTTGATTTTTTTGTGCCACAAATTAAAGAAGTACTAAAAAATGATGACAGGCATGTCAAAAGGACAAAGAACTGGCTTGAAGGAGTTCCCACTGGCTAAATCTGGAACAATCTGAACATTAAAATAAGATTGGCAAGAGTTATAACCTGTTAAATAAGATAGAAATCCATGAGATAATACTAACAAAAAACAAAGTGTGGGGGGGGGTGCTGCCTGAGTGGTACAGTGGTTAAATGTCTGCCTTTGGCTCAGGTCATGATCCCAATGTCGGGCTCCTTCCTCAGCAGGGAGCCTGCTTCTCCCACTCCTCCCTGCTTGTGCTCTCTCCCACTCTTTCTCTCTTGAAAGAGAGAGCTTTCTCAAATAAATAAATATAATCTTAAAGGAAAAAAAAAAAGAAAAACAGAAAACTCCCCAAGGGATAAGAAAGGTGTATCCTTCCTTATCTTAGAATACCAACTGATAAATGCAGGATGACTGATGAAATTGGGAAAAATCATTGTTTGGCAACCATAGGAGTAATAATTGATTCAAACAAGAATCTCTGATGGATGGTAAAATTAGTGAAAGTTTGAGGAGACATAGATATTCACATAGTCTCAAAATGTATGCCCATAAAAGACATATATTAGTTATAAAAGGAGAAAATATTAGCTTCATTCATAGTGGAGAAAAACAGTGGAGATAGAGAATACTTTAACCAGATGTTCGAAGTTAACATCACCAGTCATGGGACAAACGAACACTCTGTGCCACCTAACAGGACACACTGAGAAAAACACAGCATCACTTCTGTGATATTTCTGCCACAGATGTATAAACTAAATCTCAAAGTGAGAAAACATTAGCTAAACCCAAATAGAGGGATATTTTTACACAAGAATTAGGCTATGCTCTTCAAAAATGTCATGGTCATGAAAGCCAAGGAAAGGATGGGAAACCATTCTGGATTGAAAGACAACACATGATCTCTTTGTCTCTTTGTGCTAAAAAGGATGCTATTGGGACATGTGAAATTTGAATAAGTTCTGTGGATTAAACATTGATGATGTCTGGTTGCCGACTTCCTGATTTTGAGGTCTGTATTGTGGTTATGTAGGAAAGTGCTTTTGTTTTGAGTTAATACTCACTGAAGCGTTTAGAGGCAATGAGGTATCATGTCTATGGCTTACTTTCAAGTGGTTCATGGAAACAAAATATATAGAGAGAAAGATAAACAAAAAGTTTTAAAACATAATTAGATTTGGTGAGGAAAATAAAAAATTAAATTATCTGTTTATACCTGAAGACAGGAAATTACAAATAGGCTTGGGTTTAATGTTCTAAGGGGGAATGTTTTTCCTTTTTATTGTTTTTATCAGCAGTTGTCCTTCATGAACAATATATTCCTTTCAAACTCACCAAAGTTTAGAAGAGACAGTAAAAAACTCAGAGTGGAAGAGTCAAGGCCTGTTCTGTAAAAGATACTCTGTTTTATATATATGTGTGTGTATACATATATATATGTATGTAAATTATATATCTCATATATTTTTATAAACATATCTATCTATCTAAGTATTTCTCGAGCTGAATGAGAAGGAGAATTATATTCAGAAGCTTGAAGTCTGTTTAATTTTGAGAGTGGTTAGGTTAGAAGCTTATCCCTATCATCAAGCCAGAGTGATGCGTAGCTAATTTTTAAACTTCTAAGTAATTATGGGCCATGGGATAGGAAAAAACATCGTACTTTAGTACTAAGAGAGCCATAGTAACTATAACAGGTTCTATTTATTGCTGTGAAACAGTTCTTACATATTTGTTGGGAGGTCTACGGGTTAACTCAAAGCAGATTTAGAACACATGAATTTGTTTCTGATATTATGTCAGGGTTTCCCCTTTCTGGGCAATGACTTATATATGTAAATATGATGGCAGAGTGGTTGAGGTAATGACTCACAGTCAAATGCGGCACTTTCCCCTTTGGCTAGCACAAAACCTAGTTACGCTTAGACTTCCTGACCAGAGCTCTAGAGATGTCATCGCTCTTTGTGGAAAGGATTATTCAACCCATACCAGCACTGTGAAATGCAAGGCCTTTAACGGCATTGTGTTCACTTCCTTTTTTTTTTTTTTTTTCACTTCCTAAAACAGGAATACCTAAGTGAAAAAAAAATAATGAAAATTATCCAATATTGGTAAGTTCTTTGCACTGGGAGAAAAATCCACCATAATACCATCAGAGGGCTGTCAAAAAAAGACTTGACCATTTCATTCAGAACCCTCGCAACTGGAAAGTCTCATAAGACAATTGTAACTAGAATATTTATTTCTGCCCTACTTGTGCTTAGAAAACCAAGCATATATTTCTGAGGTATTCACTCTAGGAATTAAATGGAAGATGAAATTAATGAATGCTATGGATCAACGACTGGCCTAATTATCTTCATATTGCATTTGCTAAGCATCATGTTTCATGAATGTCATGCTGAGTGCAAAACAAAATAAATCTGACAATAGTTCTGGCCTTCAGGGAGCCCTAGCCTAGGGAGGTCATTAGTTGTCACTACCAAGGGGGTGGCTCTAGCTGTCAAAACTGCCAAAAAGAAAAAAAAAAAATCACAGGTTCAAGTCTTTTGCTTATTCAGTATTTCTTTAGAGCTATTTCCCCTATTCCCAATTCCTAATTTTGTGGTTTGGATGGGACCAATAGAGTCCTTGCTCATTCCAAACTCTAGGAGTGAGGACATGACCTAGGTCTGACCAATTAAGAGTATTTCATCTCTTTGGTCGCAGTGATTGGTTCCGGATGGGCTTGTGACCCCACAGGCCTATTGGACTATCCCTGGAGACTTCTGCTGAAATTACTGGCAGAGACATGCCCCTTTGGCTGGAATTGCCAACTATGAGAACCATGTGTTGCCTAGCGCTGGGAGGAGGGCTATCTTTGCCACTAGATGGAGAAAAGGTTTTGTAACAATGAAGCAACTCCAGGAAAAAGAGCCAAGAGGAAAGAAACTAAGTCACATGACATATGTTGAGCCCTTGGTTTGAGCTGTGCCTAAGGCCTGGAGACTTCTTGGTTACATGAGCCAATAAATTCCCTTTTGTAGTTTATGTCAATGTGAGCTGAATTTTTGTCACGTTTAATGCTCTATGTAAACATTTTCATACCTTTTCCATAATAAATCTAGAATCACATGAAATAATAGGTCCTCTCTTCAAAGGTATAGGGATAGGTTATTCTTTTAACTGTCAACCCTAGATTTATTCCAGATTTATTCTCTGAAATCATAAATGCCATGCAACGTGGCTATATCTTGACCTGAGTCAGGTTCAGGATTAGCAATGAAGGTCTTGTACACTATCATATTTTTCCTCTTTGATGACCTCCAGCAGTTCCTAGCCACAGGGAGCCTAGAGCAGCCTAGTTTCTACTATTCAGGTAACTCCTTACTGCACCACTCCCCAAAAGGTGCCCCTTGCTTTTAGTTAAGTTTGTCTTACAATTTGCTACAGATATGCCTAACCAGACTAACATCCTTTCAATCGCTTTTAAAAATGTCCTGTGTCCACAAGACTGTGCTGATACTAAATTGCACCCTGTCTTCTGAAGTCCCCCAGCCTGTGGGTTTCTGGTGGTCACAGACCTGGCTCTTACTGCTGCCCCTGCTCTGGTATATCTTCCACTACCTCTTTGGGATACTTGGTGTTCAACCTGGATTTGCCCTGTGGGCTTGCATCACACTGGCTATGCTTGCATCACACTGGCTATGATGTTTGCTGACTCTTCTGGTTTCTGTGCCAGGTCACTCCTGGATTTGTTGTGATCCAAGCCTATGGCACAATTCATCCTCTTATTAAGGAAACACACAGTACTCATTTGTATCCATGCCTGTGGTCATGATTTTTGGAATGCCTGGAATGCTCTGACCTCTCATTTTGAACTATCTAAAGACAAAATAAAAGTTCAACCTAAGCCCCATCTCCTTCACTTATAAATTTTGTCTGAATACATACTTCTCTTCTGAACTACTGTATGGCACAGGGCCCAAACTCCCCAATATACATTGAACTACACATTGCTTTGTACTACGTCCTGCTGTTTCATGACTATCAGCCTCATCTCCCCAGTCACATAGTATAAACTCCCTGAGGGTAAAAACCATGCCTCATATTTCAGTATTTCCCCATCTCCCCATAGGTCCTATATTGGTGGGTACAGAGTAAGTGCTCTATAAGAACATTCTGGATGGCTGGTTTCCAAGGGACTCAAATATCTATTGTTTGTCCATAATTTCCATAATTCAGTAGATGACCCCCGGCCGGCCCATCTCACAAAGAAACTCTACAGCTTGGATCACTACCATCTCCCTAGGAGATTATGGTTTGTTGACTTTCCTGAAGGCAGGTGTAGAATATATACACTGTTTCATGAAAATCAACTAGAAATAGAGGGTGGGGTTGAGGGGAACCAACAGAATTTTTAAGGGACTGAGATTCAACTAGTAGAGCCATTAGATTATACATACAATGACATGACAGGAAAACTTCCTCATCAAAAAAAAAGTATTTAGAATGGCAAATATGTAATTATATTTGGATCTACAGGCATCAATTGTTGCTTGAAATATGTGGCTGGAAGGCCATTCATTACCACATATTGAGATTATACTTAAAAGTTTTCACTGTACTTATATGCAGACAATTACTGATAAATCAATTAATTTAAAAATGCAGTGACAGTTTTTTTGTAGGTACACAAATATGGCTGAAATAAGATTGATACTTGAGTGGTTAAATAAAATCATGAGAACACAGCACTTTGGAAAAGAAAAGTAACTTCTAAGTGAATAAAATGCCAGCTTCCTCTGGGACAGACCAGCTAGTCTAGTTCCTCTGGCTTTTGGGTCCCAGCCAGTTTTCTGCTCTGCCCTGCAGCTTGAAGGCTTCACACTCCCACTCCAGAAATAGTGCACATTTCTCTATGGGATCCAGTGCTTTTAGCAGTTTTCTGATGGAAGCAGAGAATATTGATAGCTCTGTTGTTAGGCTATAGATCATGGGGGACATATATGGACTGTGTGCTGCCTGGAAAGTGAGCAGAAGTCCATGGGAGAACACCCATTTTCCTGCCTCTGTCTTCCTATCAGCAAGTCCTACAGAGGTTCACATGAAACTGGTTCTAGAAAGTCATTTTAACCCCCTACTGGGCCTTGTGTCTTTTAACTTGTCAACTTTTAAATGTGTTACAGAAATAGGAGACAAGACATTGAATTAATGCAGCTGACTTGAGTATGCCAAATACTAGCAAATCAATGTCCAACCCCTCCTATAGAGTTTATTTTTGCTACCACTCCCCCGCCCCCATAAGCATTTGTTTGTTTGTTTGGTTGTTTTTTTAATTCCAGTATAGTTAACATGCAGTCTTATTTTAGTTTCAGGTATACAATATAGTGGGGTTCAACACTTTTATATCTGACTCAGTGCTCAATTTCCAAGACATCTTTCCTGTTCTTTGAAGGTTCCTATGTTAAATAGCATCACGTTTCTGTTTTATGACTAACATATTTTCTTTTACTTCTCTGAGAATATCAATTGTCACTTTGTGAAATGTTCTTTCTCCATCACATTTGTTTTCTCTGTTCATTTGTCTTTTTTTTTTTTTCTTTTTTTTAATTTTTATTTATTTATGATAGTCACAGAGAGAGAGAGAGGCGCAGAGACACAGGCAGAGGGAGAAGCAGGCTCCATGCACCGGGAGCCCGATGTGGGATTCGATCCCGGATCTCCAGGATCGCGCCCTGGGCCAAAGGCAGGCGCCAAACCGCTGCACCACCCAGGGATCCCTGTTCATTTGTCTTGATTTCCACTATTTTTGTATAGAAGGCTATCCAATAATATTTAAGAATAAGGCATTACAAAGTGGGCTGAAAAGTTTTTGCACAAAGGTAGGTCTTGATAATAAGTGGGTCTTCTTGTAAGGTTACTAGGGAGAAACTTGCAAATGTTAGCATCAGAAAGGTTTTTCTCTTGGACATGTCAGTTTCCAGAAAGGGGATTTTTCTACTCTTCTGCTCAAAGTGTATAAATGTGGATGCCAGCGTCATAGGGATCTAAATAAGAAAAGCAGACTTCCGCTTTATCTTCTTGTTTTCTATATGATCTCACTCTTGTCCCAAATTATACAAATCTCCATTATAGCTCCTGTTTTTGATCAATCTATAGAAGAGCCAGTGGCCCAGGTGCATAAGATGGAGAAGAAAATCTGGATATCTAAATGGTCCCTATATAGACTTCCAGTTAATCTTCCAATTTTTGGTGCCACCCTGCACTCCAACCTTCAGAGGTACGTGGTGCCTGATGTCCTAATGCTTTGTGGTTTCTGCAGAGTACAGCAGCTTGTGCCTTACTGGAGGAATGGGTTTTAGTTCTCTAGTTAATAACTCAGTTACTACCCACCCATTTATTTTCCATCCTAAGTGTCAGTGTGTTTCTAGTTCTCTTTGTCCATGTGGGTACTTTTTTTGATCCTTTATTGTTCTTTTACTAAGATTTTTGGCGAGAGACAAAACCAATCACATGCATTTGATTTATCAGAAGTCCCTTCCCCATTTCCTGAAAAACTGGGTTCAGGGATTATTTTGCCTTGGAACTCCTTCCAAAGAGACAGTCAAATTTTTCTGTGCTGTCTTCTGATCCTTTGATCACGCTCCTATCGGTTTATTTACCATATCACACTACAATTTATTTGGTTATAGCTCTGCTTGACCTTAAGTTCCCTGGGTCTGTATCTGTATCCTATTTATTTCTTTCTCCTAGCAATTGTGGGTGCTCAGCAAATGTTAACTAAAGAAATGAAAGAATGGTTCAAATTGTTTTAAGAAGAGAGGTTAGAGATGGCACCTGTGGCCTGCCCTTTTGAGGAAATAGAAAATAAAAAAAGAGACATTTTTAGAATGTTAGAAGGAGAGACAATAGAGTACTACTGCATATGGAAAAACTAAGACAACTCCAAATTTGACTTGCTCTTTTTAGTGTTCTTAGGACTCAGGCTACAGATGATGTATATTTTGCTGTGTGTTTTTTGGTCCTGTTCTAATTTGTCTTTTGAATAAGGCTAAACATTATAATCCTCTGCTGACAATTGTCCTATCATTGATTTCCTGCTTTTCTTCAAGCTGACAGGTTTAGGCACAGACCATTTTTTTAATTCCTTTTTTGGGCCTGACAAAACTTTTCCTAAACAGGATTATAAACAAACCTCACATCTTATAACACTAAGATAGATGATGAATTATGTAACTCATTGGGTCATGATATAATATTAGTTGTTTGGGGGAACACTGCTTCTTTTTAATTTGGCTTTGTTTCCATATAAGCATTAAAGAATTCAATGGCCCAATATTACCTAAATTCTAAGTTCCTAAGTTTTATTTGTTTACTGAGCACTCCATGCCAGATATTAATACATTTCATTCTTAACACAACTTTGCAAGGTACAATGGTATTGTCTTTATATATAAGTGGAAAGTAGAGCCAATAGGCTATACTGCTTATGAATAAAATTACAATTTAATTTATAGATGTGACAGCAAGGCTTTATTTCTATAGCCATTGTGATGTGGTGCTTATACAGAATTATACACATAATGGGCTCAGAATCATAAAAATTCCAGAACCATTGCTTGCCAACATATTCAATCCATTTGACATCTCAATTTATAACTGATATATTATAGAATTAATTTATTTTCCTTACATACTGAAAATATTGCTAAGATTACTTCTTTACTTGCTGATCATATTGTTAAATAGTATGCATTGGGGATACAGTACCATATGGAATAATAATCTTAAGGTCTGTCACGAAAGAAAGGAATTGAAATAGTTCTGTTGCTTCTGATTTAAAAAGCAATTTCCTAAGGTTAGGTCTTTTCTACAATGAGAAAGTGAGATGATATTTCTGTTTTTATATTAGTTTAAGACATTATAATGCCCTCAATTATTGTAATTTATAGGATTATTATTTTTGTTGGATATGCACAAAAGGTTAATGAAAACTCATGGCCTCCCTGAAAGTCATAAGCTTGTTGATTTGCTGGTCTTAGTGGGGTGGTTGCTCATTTAATGTTAGTTATATTTAGCAATTACTGACAAAGTTGTGATCTAATGGAGGCACTGCTTCTGGAGGAATGTAAAAATTAACTGGTAATTTCCTTCAGAAATGGTGTTTATAAGAAAGGAGGCTTGTACTCATGAACCCATGAGTGTCATCCTACTTGAGTGCAGACTTCATTCCAATTCTCTGCTCAGACTGAATTCCTGGTTCAAAAGAGCATTGTCAATCTATAAATGGAACAACTACATGTGTCAACATTTCCTAGGGATAACATGATACCATCTCACCTGTGTTCTTAGTACTTCTTTCTTTTTTCTGCTTTCTTTCTCTCTCACTCACATTTTTATGGTCTGATTTCTGGAAGACCTTGCAGTTAGGTAACTGTGACAATTCTCCTTAGAGAGTTAAAGGTTTAATCAAGCCAGTGGTATCCTGGAGCTTGACTGTACCATTTTTGTGAGAGATGGCTGCTAAATACTTAGACATTTAGCAAGTAAATTGTTAACTTTTGGCAGCTTGAAAGCAGCTATGGAGGGAGTATTTACACCATGGAAACTGGCAAATGTTATAAACGGCTCCACCCTCACCTCCCCAGAGAGCTGGTCTATCAGCACATCACTGGGTGTTCCACTCCCCCAGCCATCTTGCATTTTCATTAGAAACTTTATTCAAATCTGGAAGTCTTATTCAAAATCTAGATTCAAAATGAATTTCTATGGATGGGAGTTTCTTAACAGGAATAAACATGGGAAAATCATTAGAGGCATTGCTCAAATGTTAACATAGGCAAATGGCTAGACCATCTTGCTGAAAATGAGCTCTATTCACATATTGCTAGGAGATATGTGGGAAATTATACATTTGTTTAAAAAGCATTACTGTTTCAGGCCAAAGATACATGTACATGGGATAATCCTACAAAGTATGGATTGTTCTATAATAATGACCCACTGAATTAGGCTGTTAAGTATTTTTAGAGTTCCCGGCCAAGGTGAAGAATGAAGTACAAGAGTAAGCTATGAACTATCCTCCTTAAAAAGAAAAAGAATTGCAAACCCCCTCAGAGCATGTGGAGAGAACAGTCTGTATACTGTAAAACTAAATGTACTAATAGAGGTCCAATGAAATGATCTAGTGCTTTCTAAAACTAGAAGCAGGACTTTCCATCTTACTGAGATCTTAAAAAAAAAAAAAAAAAAAAAAAACAAAACCAAAAACCCCGTTGAGCTAGTAGTTAAAGAGAAGGCCAGGATTATTTACTAAAGTACAGCAATCTACCTTGACTCATAATCCTAGAATATCTTCTTTAAAAGGGGAAAAGAAAAAAAAAAATAAAAGGGGAAAAGGATTAGTGGTGTTTAATATAAATTAGTTATCTTTTCTATGTATTTGTTTTATGCCTCTACTGTGCATCTACTGTGTACTAGGCACTATCTTCACTGTAAGAATGAGTAAGTGCCAGTCCCATGATGTGTTTCAAAGATTCTAACCATTTAAAAAGTATACAGGTAAATAAGTACTATTCGAAGGCTTCAAAGAGATTCCACCAGTAATACACAGAGTATTTACTTTCTAATTAGTTTATTTTAATTAGACAATAACATTTGAAAGCTATAATCTTTTAGCTTTTGTACTCCCACAAGAATAATCATCAGGAGCTTTTTAGAGAAGATGATTTCTGAAGAAAACTGGGGTGTAGCTTAAATAGTCTTCTTGGGATGAATCCAAATATAACTAAATAAAAATATGAAAAATATGCTTTATAAAGAACATAATGAAGCACGGTCAGAAAAATTTTTACTTATAATTAACACATGCTTCTGAAAATATGGAGTCTAAAGGTAATAAATATGAATTCTTTTTTTAAAAAAAAGATTTTGAGAGAGAGAGAGCATGAGAGCAGGAGGAGGGGTAGAGGGAGAGGGAGAAGCAGATTCCCCACTGAGCAGGGAGTCCAAAGTGGGGCTCCATCCCAGGACCCTGGGATCATGACCTGAGCTGAAGGCAGAAGCTTACCTGACAGCCACCTAGGTGCCCCATAAATATAAATTCTTAATCATGGGCTTTTAGAACTACCAAGTTACACTGACACTATGAGTTTGTTGTTATAGCTGTTTGCTGTAAGAAAAACACATGTTCCTATCAAAGCATGTAAAATTAATGAGCACATTTTGTATGCAGAGCTCAATAAATATTCTTCTTGCAAACTGTGCTCCTAAAAGAAAACTATCAGTGAATTCATAGGCAAAACCAAAAATTCGAGCAACAATGGCTTCTGAACTGTAGCAAGATATAAAGGATAGTGTTAAAGTATGTAACTGACATAGTTTATCTAAGTATGAACAGTTCTTTTGCTACCACGCAGAAGAGTCAGGGAAAAAAGTGGGTCAATAAGTAAGGCATGGCATGGCCGGTAGTGTGCCCAGCCTTCACTGCTGCCCGAAAGGAGCACCTTGTGACCAAGAGGAACCACACAAGACAGGCGTGTGTAAACCTCCCATGCCAGCAGGCCTGGGGATGCCTTTCAACTACTGAAGTGCAAAGCAAGCCTTTTAAATTTCTTGATGTAAAATAAGTCCATTTCACCACTAGATGGAGATCGGGTTACTCTGCCAGGAACAGGGAAAGCGACTGGCATTCAGCCAGTGATAAGGATGGTACTGAGAACATACTCTTTTCTCAATATTTCTAAGAAAGGCGTTTTTCCAGCTCCAAAACCAGGAGTAGACATATGCTGAATAAAGGGCCCATAAAGGAGGAATAGATTGAAGGATTGCACCTTATGGGGAGTGTAAAAAAGACACATTTTTGCTTGTTATTACTGTTGCTCCATAATGATTCCTATTTAGATTTGGTTGTATAAACTACTTGTAAATAATAACATGAGCTGGTCTAAGTAAAAACAATTAAATATACCATCTCATTATTTATCAAGCAGAGAGAAGAGGAGAGATGTGACCAAGAGCTAAAGCAATGGCAGACCATTTGGGCAATGAATCCTGTCTGTTTAGACAATAAAGATGCATGCTCACAGTCTGCTTCTTGGTTTGAGTATGAACATAAATACAAATTTCACTATCAACCAAGATGGATTAAGGAACATCAGGATGAAGGGAGAAGGTAGGATAACATCTGTTCTAATTTTCCAAATGAAACTAATATCCAATTCTCAAATGTAGAACTTTATTTCTAAATAAGTCTTGTTTCTATTACAACTGAACTTTGAACTGGAGACATAAAGTTATATATTTCCTGGAAGATGTTTGGTCTGGGAAGGATCAGATGTTGCCATGCACACTGTAGCCAAATATTTTGATTACTTTTGAGATGTTAGATAATACATTTCTAACTTCATAACTATGGATATTCACTCAATAAATACGGATTCGGTTACATAAAAACAAATGAATAATCTGTGACAGTTTAAAAGAACAATTCCATTTTTTCATTGAATGGGTTCAATGGCTGATGTAATTTAGTATATGTGAGTGTGAGCAGACACAAGCATATTAATTGCCTACTGTGGATCAATCCTTACGCTAGGAGCTGAGAACAGGAAGGTGAACAAGAGTCGGAGAAGTTACTGGGAAGAGAAAAGAATATGGCTAAAACACAAACAGGGGTTAACTTTTGCAGCAGTCAAAACCAGTTATGAAAATCATGAGTAAAATTCCTTCTTAAAGTTCTGTTGTGGAAGAAAGTTAATTTAGGCCACAATCTTGACCATAGGAAAAATATGACCTTTCATCTCTATGACACATGAGAAATTGAAATGAAATATAAGAAATACAATAATTTTTACTCTTTGGCTTCAATCACTGTAATGAAAAGAATCACTTAATTCAAAGGAAGCAGAAACTAATGTTTAGAATAATAAGAGAATCAAAACCATGGTTAATTAATTTTCTAATTACTGTTATGGATAGTGACCAACATTCAGTCTGTTGCTTTGATAGATTCACTGGACTTAATGAGATGTTTATTTTTGAGCAATACATTTGTTTTAGCTTAATTAAATTAATATATTCATACCCTTTCAAAAGAAGTTGAGGTTGCTTGCCTATGTTGGTTTACGATCCTCAAAATGTTCCTATAAGCTTTTAAGAATCTAAGAGAAGGGATCCCTGGGTGGCGCAGCAGGTTTAGCGCCTGTCTTTGGCCCAGGGCGTGATCCTGGAGACCCGGGATGGAATCCCACGTTGGGCTCCCGGTGCATGGAGCCTGCTTCTCCCTCTCCCTGTGTCTCTGCCTCTCTCTCTCTCTCTCTGTGTGACTATCATAAATAAATAAAAATTAAAAAAAAAAAAGAATCTAAGAGAAATATGTATTACTCATTCATAAATCTATACATTTCTCCCCTAAGGGAAATCACAAAAATAACCATGTAAAATAGTAATTATCAATCAGGTATCAGTGGAATAGTTGGTAGAAATTTTTTGTCTTGCTACTTGGCTCTTTACAGAGCAGCACAGCTGGCAGGAACCTACTTTTCTTTCCTACCTTGCTATATAAAAATGAAATGTACACAGCCACATTTTCTTCTGAAGATTAACATAAATCAATAACAAATAAATCCTTTTATGATATGCTTCAGTACTTATGGGCACACAGCTTTCCTTGTTGTTCACATGAGTTCTAGACAGCAACCAGATTAGCTGGTGGCTGAGTCATTTCTGGAGTTTTCCTCTCACCTTGGTGCCCTGCTTCCACATTTCTTTCCAGCGCATGGTTGGGTCTACTTCTCACTACCACTAAGTTTGTATTATCGGGACCTATACGGAAGTTGGTAAAGACACACCTCTACTGGATGCGTCATTTGCTTATCTTATCTAGTCTATAGGCTTTGGCCTTAGGGTAATGGGCTGCATTTTATATCAGTATTTCTGCTTCCTTGGTAGCATGTAGAGAGATGCTGAAGATGATGGTAGGTAAAAGTCAGAACAGATGTGAAGGCAGTGCTGGAAACCAATTAATGCTGGAGGTTAAACAACAAAAGTTGATTGTGTTCTCATGTCGTGATGTGAGGGGCCTGCATATTTAAGCACTGACCAAAAAAAAAGAAAAAAAAAAGTAAACGTTTTAACTTTTTCACTATCTAGAGGGATAGATTTGTCTTTTTCTATTATGAGAAATTATTTTAGCTATTTAAGCAACAATATTTAAGTTTGGGGGCAAGAAGTTTCCACAACTGTAGCACCTGGAACTAAATTTATACCTGAGTATGCACCTTTTAAGGTCAATTTGAGTGGTACCTGCATCTGTCTGTCACCTTGTCCGATCATGTTTCTCCATTCCATGAGCGATCGCTGCAGATGTTCAAGTCCAGTTTCCCAAAGCCTGATGTGACCTCCCATGTCAACAGTAACAACACCGCCTTTGTCCCACTCAGCTAGAAGGGCATCTGTGTCTGAAATAGTAGATAGCCATGTGGTATACGGCGAGAGAGATTCTGACCTGATAACGAAATTACAGTAGTCAATTGTTTGGTAGTAATGAAGCTAGTTTACCTAATTTGGGTTCATTAAACATGCTATAAAGAATTCTGATAGCACATTCTAAAAGCATATTAAAAGACACCAAGAAATCCATCTGTAAGGAAAAAAATACACAGTTATCTATTGATTATTTATACTTTGCTGTATTTGCGGACCCATGATGATACTAACATTCACTGTCAGAAATGATGATACTAACATTCACTGTCAGAAAGAAAAGAACTCTAAACCAACTTATATCTCATGCACCTGCAACACTGGACTTCCTCCTTAGGGCTCTAAGTTTCAGTCTAAGTGCGGAAACTGATGTCTTGTTTATGGGCCTTAACTGCATTTGTATTATTATTTTGCATTTTCTAACTTAGGAAGTTACAGGAATTTATAACAAGGAATTTGTATATTTCTCATATTATATATTTCATACATGTACATCTTTCCTTTGTTATATATTCATTCCTAGGGATGCTGCTTTTGCCTATAAGAGTCAACTGCACACTTCCTTTTCCTGAGTATTGCTCTCACTATATAAAACAAACAGATCAGAAATTCTAATTACCAGTGTTAGCTCTCTAAATACATTTGATATTTTCAATATGAAATAAGTGGTCTAGAGGGATTGTCTGATCAGATAATAAAAACATAATAATCCATCAATGTAGATCTGGGAAAACCACAAAACCACTATATGTTGGGTAAAATCTTATAATATCCTAAAGAATAAACCAAGACTAGTTTGACTTTTTTTTCCAGTCTGCCTTAGTAGATATTCAACACAGAGTGACAAAGCTAGCTACTCTGGGACACAGAAGTTTTAGAAAATGTTAATATGAAGAGGATGATAACAGTAGGATGGGTCCTAGGGTTTCAGAACTATTTTACAGTTTCAGAAGGACTCAAAGAAGGTAACATTTGATATAAGACAGGATTTATCTCATGGGGTTCTCTCAAAAATATGTGCCTTAGGAAAAAATTAATAGGTACAGATGGTGAAGTAAAGGGCTATTCCAGAACAATGATGTTTATCTACATGCAACAATAATGTTTGAAATTCTTCTAAGAGCACTCAAGATGTAAGACGTGGTGTACTGTATATACTGGCTAAACGTCTAACTCTTCATACCATGAAACTTGAAATTTATAGGGGCAATTTCTTCAGTATGTCAAAAAAAGTGCCAAAAAAAGTGCTAAAAAAAAATCACATATTTACTACAATTTGCTCCCCAGCTCTACAATCTCTTCTTCATCTCATCTCATTTTATTTTTTTTATTTTTATTTTTTATTTTTTATTTTTTATTTTTTTTTTATTTATGATAGTCACACACACAGAGAGAGAGGCAGAGACACAGGCAGAGAGAGAAGCAGGCTCCATGCCCCGGGAGCCCGACGTGGGATTCGATCCCGGGTCTCCAGGATCGCGCCCTGGGCCAAAGGCAGGCGCCAAACCGCTGCGCCACCCAGGGATCCCTTCATCTCATTTTAAATGTATATTCCCCTTTATATATAATAGCAAGATCTTTAAAGAATACATACAATTATAGTAGAGCGAGGCCCAGATTTTCATACACTCACAGATGAGAGCTAGGCAGTATCATTTTACAGATGCAAGCAATACAAAGATTTGAGGAAAAATAGTCAAGTTTTACTGGGAGCAAAAGTGATGTATTCATTCTGGCCCTGTAGTTACATACGGTGTTACTGTATTTTATGTTATTTGAAGTTAGCCATCAGATGGAAAATTCCAGCTATCTAGCAGAATGCTAAATTTAAGCAACTAGCAGGAAAACTGAAATCCAGATGGGTTGTTCTCTTGGATTGCATATATGCCAAAAATGGCAATAGCTAATCTCAAGAGAAATTCAGGATATACTGATAATGAACAGACTCCAAATCACATGGCACTTGAAATATGGCAAGTCCAAACTGAGATGTTCCAAAAGTATAAAATACATACTGATTTCAAAGACTTAGAAGAAAAAAGGAATATAAAATATCTCATTAAAATTTTTATATTGAGCATGTGTCAAAATGATAACATTTTTTAAAATTAAAAAATATTTTATTTATTTTAGAGTACGCATGATAAAATGATAACATTCAAATATACTGAGTCAATAAAATGTTATTAATTTCAACTGTTTATTTTTCCTTTTTTAAGTCCTTTTTTAAAATGTGGCTAATAAGGACTATAGAATGACATACATGACTTATATTCTATTTCTGGTGGACAGTACGGCTCTAAATGAATGCATCATGGCGACCAGCTGGCATTGGCTCTATACACAGCTGTTTTTCCAGATGTTTTTTCCATGGCAGGTATAACATCTGGTTCACACAGAAAGTTAAAAGAGAAAAACAATGAAATAAAAGCTAGAGCTAATGAAAGAGAAATTAAGAGAAATAGTGGAGAAAAATGACTAATGCTTTAGAAATGTAAAAAACAAAAAGTTGTTCTTTGCTTTTGTGGCTTAAACTAATATTATATTTTAATAAGCACATAGTTCATCTGGAATAAGTGATTTCCCCAAATGACTAAAAGCCATTTTCCATTAAACGGACACATTAAGATGCTCTAAGAAGGCACACTTATATATGTTGGAATAAGTAAACTTTTTTTTTTGAGTTATGCTTTTATTATTCCTATTTATTGAAACTGATTATGGGTCCTAAGAAATGAAACTGTGTTTCTGAGTTACTGTGTACTGTCATGTTTGGCATATGTTTGGCTATCTTCTTCTAGGGGTTGGAAGAGTTAGGTGGAAAGTGGCCTGATGATGCTGTGGGTGACTGACAGGTCTTGGTGTGGCTGGCCTTTCTTTCATGCTCCAGGCTCCTCTGTTGGGAGATTTCAGATGAGGTTTTCACCCCTGTGTTGTGAGGGCTCAGTCTTCTGTCAGGAAGTATATGTAAGGAGGGGATGTGATGTCAAACTAGGCTAAAGCAGAATAAAAGATTAGAAGGAGGCAATGGACTGGGTGGAGGTGGGCAAAGTATGGAAGAATGAGGGAGCTAGGCCAACTAGACGAGCGCAGGTGCATGGTTCAGCTGAAAGAGGGAGTTCAGGCATGGATACATTCAGAAAGGGACAGACTCCTGGTGAGGACACTTGTGATCCTCAAGGGTAGAAACCAAGCACATAATTTTCCTTCGGTATCCTCAGTCTAGCTGGTTTGGGTACTTTGCTTCCATCACTGGACAGTGATAGAAGCAGTGAATGGTCATGAGCTCCATTACAAAATCTCTGGAAGCCTTTAGCTACTGTAAAGCCTTCACAAAATTTTATTTTATTTTATTTCTTTTTTTAAATTTCATTTTTTAAAATTTATTTTTTGTATATTTTTTTATTGGAGTTCGATTTGTCAACATACAGTATAACATTCAGTGTTCATCCCGTCCAGTGCCCCACTCAGTGCTCATCACCCAGTCACCCCCTTCACATAAAAAAAAAAACAAAAACAATTTTAGGGGATCCCTGGGTGGCTCAGCAGTTTAGCGCCTGCCTTCGGCCCAGGGCGTGATCCTGGAGTCCTGGGATCGATCCCACATTGGGCTCCCTGCATGGAGCCTGCTTCTCCCTCTGCCTGTGTCTCTGCCTCTCTCTCTGTGTCTCTCATGAATAAATAAATAAAATCTTTAAAAAAACAAAAAACAATTTTAAATAAATGCTAATTAAATTCCTTTGATATTTTGAACACATTTATCTCTGAAAACTAAAATATAAAGTTAAGTATGGTGGATGGAGCTCGAGAGTATTATGCTAAGCAAAGTAAGTTAGAGAAGACAAATACCATATGATTGCATTTATATGTAGAGTTTAAGAAACAAAACAAACAAGCAAAGGGGGAAAAAAAGAGGGAGAGAGAGAGAGCAAAAGAGAGAGAGAGAGAGAAACCAAGAAACAGACTCTTAACTATAGAGAACAAACTGATGGTTACCAGAAGGGAGGTGAGTGGTGGGATGGGTGAAATAGATGATGAGGATTAAGGAGGGCACTTGTGATGAGCACTGGGTGTTGTTTAAAGCATTGAATCCCTAAACTGTACAACTGAAACTAATAGAACACTGTATGTTAATTAACTAGAATCTGAATAAAAACTTTAAAAAAATAGTAAGGATGAATATTTCTGCAATACTGAAAACATTGTTTCAGATACACAAAAACTGATCACTGGGATAGATCAATGAATAGATCAATGATAGAAAAATGAAGCCTCGTAGGTTGACTTACACCTATATATTGTTTGAACATTTTTCCCAAAGGAAAATAAAAATAGCAGTAAAACAGGCAGAACAGCAGCAAGATACAAGCCAACTGCAACTGGGAAAAAAAAAGGAGCTTGCTATTTAAGGAGGCAAAAGCACACATTTATTCAGAGCACTTGGTAAGACTTGACTTGCTTTTAATCAGACATACAAACTGAGAACATAGGTGAAAGTGGATTACCTGGGAATAGGGATATACCGGAGTGTCTTTGATTGAAGGTCAGTGATTTCTATATAACCAGCTGTTTGTGGAGGGGTAACATCTGCAAACAAGTCATGACACGAGCTGAGTATTAAATTACTGCACGGTATCAAAATAAGACCAGAAGAAAGCATGAATGTTGCTAAAAGTGGAATGAAGTTAGCAGTAGCCTAGGGCAGAGCTTTGAGACCCACCTGACAAGGTCCTGAGCCAAGTCTAGTCTCTAGGGTTGTTTTTGTCAAGGAAACACAAAGATTGTCAAACACCTGCATACTAGGCCACGATTCTTTACTGTCAGAAAATTACCTAAATTCTTTCATTGTCTTTACTAGCTTCTCAAGATGAGACATTTTAGCACTTACAGTTTATTTGAAAAGATTTTATCACTTGAAACACAAAGATTGTCAAATACCTGCATATTAGGCCATGATTCTTTACTGTCAGAAAATGACCTAAGTTCTTTTCATTGTCTTTGCCAGCTTCCCAAAATGAGATGTTTTAGCACTTACAGTTTATTTGAAAAGATTTCATCACTCGAATTGTTTTTCTTTCCTAGGAAGTCATAATGAGAGTATAATGTGGTGGAAGCAGTACCCACTTTGTAATCAGACTGGCCAGGTATACAATCCTGGCTCTGGCATTTCTTAGTTGTGTTTTATGCTGGTCAAGTGAGTTATCTCACTGCTTCTGTCACTTGTAAAATGGGGTCACAACAGCATCTGAGCATCTGAGCACATTATTTTGAGGCTTAGATGAATTTAGTGAATGAAAAGCACTTTATTAATAGTTGCTCAGCACATGGTACCTGTAATTATTAGGGCCCTCTGACATAGGTGAGGGTGAGGTGAGGATGAGCCCACGGGATGAGGACTCTGGATCATGGAAGCTATGAAAGGGTTGGGGAAAGAGAGGGTATGACAAACAGGTGCCAGAGCTTCCATCTCCAATTCTGGAATTGCTTTCCAGCCAATTCCAGGGGTCTGCTGACTTCTTTTCCAAAGCCTTGAGTGCCATCACGCATGATCACTGGCTGACACCACCAGAAACTCTGCTCAGTCTTTATAGGTATTGATCTTAATACTGACAGCAAAGACACATGATTCCTGCTTGAGAGAGGAGGAGGCTGAAGCTAATAGAAGTACAATAATAATGTGACTTGCTTGAGGCGACATAGCTGGAGAGTGATGGAGATGGCTTTCTAATCCAGGCCTTTCTGGCTTTGAAATCTCTGCTCTGTCCACCATTCCACACAGCTCCCACCTAAGCTGATCCTAGGGCAACAACTTTTTAAAACAGCCTCATTTTACAAGAGATTGGTCATTAATGTCTCTTAAAAAAAAAAAAATCTCCCTTACACAGAACCTTACAACTTCACGTTAGAATGAGATATCCAGGATATGCACACTGAACTTATCCAACTTATAGTTTACAAAAAATAAGAAACTTGGTATATTTATTTAATGTTTGTAGCCAAAGGTTTTTGAGTAGACCATCTGAAAAACTCAAAACTCAAAATATGTCTTATTTATTCAACAAACATGGTTAGGCTTACTTTGTACCAGACACTATACAACAAAGCACTGAGGACAGAGAAGAAGGAGATGTGATTCCTGTCTCATCTGAGGAGCCCACAGTAAAAAGAGGAAAAGTTCCTTTAAAAACAAAAACAAACAAAAAACTACAACAAAACAAAATCCACTGTGGTCCTCTGGGGACTCAGAAAACACTCCAGGGTGGGACTCACAGGCCTGGGGCCAGGTATGAGCTGCAGAGTCAGGCAGAGGGAAGTGTCAAGGGTCAGAGGGCTAGGAGGAAAGGAAGGTAATGTCCAGGGTTAGTGGAGGGTAAGAAAAGACAGTTACTATGGTAACCTGACCACCCGGCTGAATTGGCTGTCCCTAGATGGCCATTTATATAAAACAAGCACGCTTATCATCAGTCACACACAGCCTGCATTAGAAATGCTGCCTGAGATAGAAGGTCAGTCTTGGATAAAGTTCTGCACCATATATCATTTTTGACAGTTCCTGCTGCTAAGACCCAGCTGAAGTGGGTTGAATTATTTATAGACCCAAGTTCCTTGCCAAAAATGACCAGTTATTGAAGCGGTTGGGATGACTCGAGCTGCCTAGCTAACCAACTTAAATTTTGGCTTGTCACTCACGGGTGCTTTTTTTTTTTCATAAGTAGTAGTATTAAGCTGAGCTACAGGCCACCAGTGCTTTCAGACGGCCCATGAAAGCAAAGTAAGCCAACTTATTTTAAAATATCTTTTCTTTCACTGTGCAAATTAATTCCATGGCATAAAGAGGGTGAGAAAAATGCAGTAATGGCTGTGTCTATTTCAAGAAGGAGAAAGTAAGAATTTTACTCCTGGCGCTAAAAAATATTTTCACGTATCAGAAAAGGCAATTTGTGGCTATAAAGCACTTCAGAACAGTATAAAGGGAGTGGTGGTGGTGGTGGTGGTGGTGGTGGTGGTGGTGGTGGTAATGGCAAGCATTTGAAAAATAATCAGAACTGACGTTTACTGATTTGAAAATGAATCAGCTCAGAATATGTGATTGAATTAAGGAAGTGAACACCGTGGCCAGATTTCCCTCGAAATTTGGCCAAATCCTTGTCTATCCATTTTAAACATTTCAACACTATAGAGAGGACAGAGGCTCAGTAAATTTCCATTATATTTACAGTCCAGGTGGATTTCAAAGAGAGGTATAAGCTATGCGTGGGGATGAATTACCTAATGATGGAAGGCAAGTCACAGCTCCGTGTTTATTGCATAGGTCCCATGAACAGTGGGGACAGCTTATATGCACAACGCCAAGGTTAGGAGGACGTATAAAAGCTGTCAGACAAAACAACTGAGAACACATTCAGAGGGAGGATGAAATCATATTAAAAAATTCACTCCTTTTAGGAATGTAATTTGATGTACACCTGTTAACTACCAAGTTTAATGCACTTCTGTGTTAAGAGATGAAGAGTGAAATGAAGAGCCCTGCAATGTGGCTAATTGCCAAATCTTTGAATTTACTCAAAGTTCAAAACACAGAGTATCACTTCTAAACCAGAGTTGTTATTTTGTGTTTAAAGAGCTGAGGTCTGTAATTAAGAAAAAAGAAAAAGAAGAAAAAAAAAAGCTAACATTTAACTAGAAGAAAAACAACTGGAAGACAACAGTAAATCTCTCCCTGTCTGCAGTCAGCAAAAGTTATACCATCTTTGTGAAAGCCACCAGGAAAATAGCCTTTATAGTTTCTATTGATTTCTTTAATAAACAGGCTGATATGCATTAGTTCCTGACTAATCAGATGGCTGGATTCTATTTACTTAAAGAAAAATAACTATTTTTTTTTATTCTAGTGTTGGCTCACGATTGCTTCTTAACCAGAGCAAAGGTATTTCTTATGCCATAATCTTTCTTCTACTACTTTGGAAGTTATATATTCTATTCCTACTTTACTGACACATAAACTTTATTAATATCATTGCTTTCCTCTTGAACAATGTAAGGTACAAAGAACACTTTAACATCAGTCACTCCTCTCTTAACTTGTGGATTATAATGGTCTCATAGTTTTGATACATGCTTCTTAAAATTTCACAAACTTATTATTTTTGTTCCTTATAACTGATGCTTGTTAGCTAAATATTTACAAATTTCTCATGTGTCCTCATCTGAACTGGCTGATCTCTAAGGTCTGTGCATAGCTATCTTCCTGGGATCTCCCTTTATCATTCTCCTAGGGTTTTCTGTTTTTTTTTTTTTTTTTTATAGTCCATGTTTATGAAATTTTTCCTATGTGCTGGACACCATTCTAAGCCCTAATAGGCAACTCTCAGAAGAGTAAATCACAACATATAAAAAGATTCTCAAGGTTATTAAATTAGGGAAAGAGAAACTGAAACCACAATACAAGGTCTGATCCTTATAAGAGTAGATAAGGATTGGGAGCACAGGACTTCTTTTATGCTGCCGGAACAATATTTGGGAAACAATTTGGTAATTCTACTCTTAAATATATATCCTATGGACTCTCAGCATGTACACAAGGAGAAGGGTATGAGGCTATTCATTGCCTATTATCTGTAATAGCAAAAATCAGAAAGAACTTAAGTGTGCATCAACAGAGACCAGATGAATAAACTGTAGTGTGTTCAGCAGTGAAAATAAATGAAGGAGCTATCAATATGGATGATGACAAAGACCATTCCCCTGGGACCAAACTCTAGTCAGGCTCTTCTGGATCCTCGTTCCAAATAGGCCCCAACTTTTGGGCTTCTGTGTTCATCTGTGCACTGCCTCACTTTTAGCAACAGTCTTGCTAAGTCAGTTTAACCAGAATCCTCCACCCTCAACATGTGATCAGGTGTCCTCATCCTCCATCATCCTCGAGGTAAGGTCTCATCACCCTGGCCCACCTTCAGCAAGAATCCTCCCAGGTCAGTTTAGCCAGAAGTCTTCCTTATCCTTGATTTCCTCTTAATTTTCTACCCACTGATACCTACCAACAGTTAGAAGCTCTATACTATCTGACTTTGACACTCATTATAAAGAAGTGTCAAAGCTAGAAAGTAATCAAGTGTGCTACTAGTGAAGGCATAGACACAGCGATCAATGGATCACAATAGAAAATACAGAAAGAGACCCAAACATATGTGGTCAGTTGATATTCAGCAGAGGTCCAACTGCTGAAATTCAATGGAGAAAGGACAGATTTTCCAGCAAATGGTGCTGAAACAAGTGAATATCCACATATAAAACAATGAGTCTCAATCCACACTTTGCACCGTATAAAAAAAAAGATCTCAAAATGGAGCATGACATGTAAAATCCAGAACTACAAAATTCCTAGAAGGGAGATTTTCCCTTCATCAAAATGGGAGAAAATGTTTGAAAAGAATGTATCTGATAGTGGACTTGTACTTCAGAATATATAAGGAACACACAAAACTCTTAAAAAAAAAAAAAAAAAAACCCCAAATAACTCAAGGGCAAAAAATCTGAGACATTTCATGAAGGAAGGCACACATGACAAGATGCTCAACATCATTAGACACTGGGGAAAATGCAAATTAAAATCATCATGAGATACTGCTGCATGCCTCCTAGAATGGTGAAAGACTGACTGTACCAAGTATTGGCAAGGAGGCGGTGCAACCAGAACTCTCCTTCATTGCTGACTGGAATACAAAACGTATTGTCACTTTGTAAAACAGTTTGGCGGTTCTTTCATCTAATGTAAAAATGCCACTCCTACGTATTTATTCAAGTGAAGCAAAGACTTATGCTCACTTAAGGATTTGTGCGCAAGTGTTCACAACAGCCTTATTCAGTATTGTCCAAAGGAGGAAATGATCCAACTAGCCCCCAACTTGTGAATGAATAGACAAAGTGTGCACATCCACACAATAGACTACTACTTGGTGATAAAATGAACTAGTGGCACAAACAATAATATAAGTGATTCTCAAATACATGACATTAGGTGACCGAAGCCAGAAGTGAAAGATCATATACTCTATGTTGCTGTTTATATGAACATTCTGGAAAAGGACAGAAATCAGACCCGGTCAGGGGATAGGGAAGAGGCAGAGAGGCTGAGTGCAAAGCGGGGGTTTGGTGGAGATGGAATTGTTCTTTGTCAGTTATGGTGATGGTTATACAACTGCATGTGTTTGCCAAACTCACAGAATTATATACAAAAAAGGATGACTTTTACTCCATATAAACTGAACCTTAATAAGAACGAATGCATACTTTAAAATATCATGGATGTGTGGGGAATGGGTAGGATGAGGAAAGAGAGGTAGAAGAAACGTCAGGAGGCTGTTGTAATATTCCAGTGCAAGATGGCAGTGATTTGGATGTTGGTAATAGAACTCTAGTCAAGTGGGTGAATCAAAGTATACTAGTGAGGTGTATCAAAAGGACATGGTAATTTATGATGGGATTAGATAGAGAGGATGAAGGAGAAGAAGTATCAAGGAAGACTCCTGGGTGCACTAAATTCTAGTACAGTTTCTTGTATTTCCTGGAATGTTGTCATGCCCCTGTACCTTTCACACAGGTTTCCCTCTTCCTGAAATAATTCCTTCATTTGATTCCCTCCTATTCATCTTTTCAAGGGTCAGCTCATAATCACCAGTCTGGACTACAAGCTTCTCCTTTTATAGATCATCTTGTGAATATACCTATCATAGCACTGTACTGAGATTGTCACTTTATTCACCTGCCTCTTCAACCTTAAGAAACATTTTGGGGAAATGATGATTTCTTTGGAAGGAATTAATTCTAAAGATTATCATATAATCAGGACTTCTCAAACCCAGTAACAGATTATAATACATCTAGCATTATATTTATTAAGTCCACAGTGATAATAATGAATGTAGACACAGGGTATGTTATGACTATGATGCAAATAATAATCAGTGGCTCAATGATCAAACAATTTCATCATTATCCATTGTGATGAAAGCCTGTGTAGTTCAGTGAGAATAGACCTGGAAGACTTGGTGCAGATCTGAGCTCTGGTGGTCACTTTGGGGCGGGGGTGGGGGTGGGGGTGGGGGGACCCTTGGCCTGCCATCTGAGCTCCCTCTGTCAGCTTCCCTGCATACAAGTTAGAGAGTTCATCGACGACAGAATGGAGATTTGAAGGTTAAATACATGTATACAAGGAAAAGTGATCAGTACAGGACCTGGCATATGTTTTGCAGTAATAAATATTAGACAGCTCTGAGAGCACTGCTAAGGCAGTAACTTGCATGAGTCCTTGGCCTTTCATCATGGGAGTTCAAGACAAAAGTCGGCCCCATATTCTATCCCTATTGGTCTGATGATTTTTAAGTCTCTTTGACAATATCTTCTAAGTAAAGTAATCATATAGACTGTAAGGCAAAGGAAGAAGAGTTTTATTTATTTTACTTATTTATTTTTTAAAGATTTTATTTTATTTATTCATGAGAGAGAGAGAGAGAGAGGCAGAGACACAGGCAGAGGGAGAAGCAGGCTCCATGCGGGGAGCCCGATGTGGGACTCGATCCTGGGACTCCAGGATCATGCTCTGGGCTGAAGGCAGGTGCCAAACTGCTGAGCCACCCAGGGATCCCCCTGGAAGAAGAGTTTTAACAGCAGTGGCTTCCACCACACACTGCGAGAAACTGAGTGAAAACCTTCTGGGCATACACGTAGGTCTTTTTAGCTACTTGACCCTGATAAAATTACATTTATAAATACAGAATGATAATGATAAATTAAATATCCCTACCAAAAGCAAACTACACCTTGACTACCTTGGCAAATTAGGAGTTGGTAAGTTTCTTACCTTTTGGGTAGATATCTTTTAGAGGGACTTCTCCTGGGGGCAGAATCCTGACGATCTGGTTAGTATCTAAAAGAGTCACACAATTGCTTTGTTTTGGAGTTTCACTTTTCTTTTTTCCTCCATAGAATGTTGTATCAGTGACACTTGGTTTATGCAAGGATGATGGCCTTTTCCAAGAATAGACTTCACTGGGTGACTGAAAGAAAAAGATTAAAGTGCTGAAATATAGGGGAGCTCGGTCAGTTAAGCGTCTGACACTTCATCTCAATTCAGGTCTTGATCTCAGGGTTGTGAGATCAAGCCCCATGTTGGGCTCCAAGCTGGGCATGGAGCCTACATTTAAAAAAAAAAAGTACTGAAATACTGTTGACCCTTGAACAATACAAGTCTGAACTGTGCAGATCCACTTATATGTGGATTTTTTACAGTACAGTAAATGTATTTTCTCTTCCTCATGATTTTCTTAATGACATTTTCTTTTCTCCAGCTTACTTTATTGTACATATAAAATGTTACGTAAGATACAAAATGTATGTAATCAAATGTTTATGTTATCAGTAAGGCTTCCAGTCAACTGTAGGCTATTAGTAGTTAAGTATTGGGGAGTTGAAAGTTATTCATGGAGTTTTGACTGTGTGAAGGGGGTCAGCATCCCTAACCCCCATGTTGTTCAAGGGCCAACTCTACTATAAAGTACGTATACCACACCTGGTATAATGCAGCCCTTTAAGCAGACACCAGATACTTGTATTTCACGAGTATAAAAAATCAGATTATTTCTCAACATTTTTGAATTTAGTATAGAAAATAGCTGCTTACCAATAATCATAATTTTCAGGCAAATGTGAAATATACAACATATTTTTTACCTTGAGATGAATTATAACTAAAAAGAGGGACTATAACAATAAAGTCAGTTTGAAAATGAAATATCTAATACACCTACTCTCTGGCATTGCCAGCATTCTGAAGTCCCTGAGTGTTCCTTACCATTCATATCTTTCTGTCTGCCCTAGATGTTCATAACTCTTCTGGAATTTTGAGTTAATTTTCCCCCTTGCTTTACTTACATTTTTTTGCCATATATGTATTTAGCCTTCCCTACTCCCAAATCATAGATACTCTCCTATATATTTTCTAAATGTTTTAAAGTTTTGTCTTTCACATTTAAGTCCTTAATCCATTAGAGATTTATTTTTGTGAATGGCGTGAGGCGAGATTCATTATTTGTCCTTTTTCCACTAATTGGAAATATTGTCTAAATACCATCAAATACCAAATAGCACTGATCAACACTGCTACTATAAAATACAGTTCTGAATATGCATCCATCTGTTGCTGGGTACTTACTCCACTCATTTATTTTTCTATCCCTACACCCATACCATTGTCTTAGTTACTGAAGCTTCATAATAAGCCTTGAAACTTAGTAGGGCAAATACCTCTGCTTCTACTTGGTTCTTCTTCACATCTTGATTATTGTTTATCCTTGCTCTTCCATAAAAATGTATGAGCTGGATTTGTCAGTATTTTTTTTATTTTAGCTGTTCTAACAGGCATATAGTAGTATCTCATCATGATTTTAATTTGCATTTCCCAAATAACTAATGATATTGGACATCTTTTCATGTACTTAATCTCTTAGCCTCTTAAAGCATCTGTTCAAATTATTTGCCTTTTTCCCCACATTTACCCCCAATATATTGAAAACCAGGAGTTCACACAAATAGATCCAATTCTAATGCAATGATTACAGGATTCATTCTGGAGTTCTCCCTTTCTCTATCTGTAACTCCCTTCTCCAACAGTGAGAAACTAGACTTCATTATCTTTAATAGATTTACTTTTCTTGCTCAATTCCACTGAATGTGACTTATATCCCATCCCATTACTAACCTTCCCTCCTGGGCAAATGCCTTCCTTACTCTGCTTGGTTCTGAGAGCCCACATTGGGCTACACTCATGAATGGATGCCTCCTCACCTTACTGGGGCTTCTAAATCCTACACCAGGCTACTTCTACCTCTTCATGGGCACTGTCTGCATCCTGCCTGGAGTTGATTCTCATCACCGGTGGTTATACCCTCCCCCATCTTGGATGGGCTCACCTGCTCAGACTCTGCCCTCTGATGCTTCACACTGAGCTACTGTTTGCCCATTTTCTATATTGGATGATTTGTTTTCTTGCCTTTGAGTTTTAAGGAAACTTTGTAGGTTCTAGATACAAGTCCATTGTGGGAAATGTGATCTGCCAATATTTTTTCCCAGCGGTACCTTTTCATTCTCTTAACAGTGTCTTCTATAGAGCCGAAGCTGCCAATTTTGAAGAAATTCAATTTATCAAAAATTTTGATATCTGAGATACTCAGTAGAGCGTTTAATATAAGTGGTGATGGTGAGTATCCTTGTCTTATTCTTGATATTAAAAGGAATGCTTTTAATGTTTTGCTATTGAGAATGATATCTGCTATAGGTTTTTATGGCTACTTGGCATTAGGTAAGGAAGTGATACTATGTTTATAATAATTTAGGTGCTTCTGATAATGCTATAAAAAGTTACTAGGTGACATATCCCTTTATTGATAGATTTACGAAGAGTCAAAAGAGATTCACATAAAAGCAGAAAGGCACTGTGGTACAGGAGAAAGGATACAGGTTTGAAGGTCAGTCACACTTGACCTCAAATACCAGCTCCTTTACTCGTATTTTTTTTGTGGCCTAGGGGATATACCTTCTCTGTTTCTTCATCTTTAAAACCTTATAAAATTGTTTTAAAAATTGTCATGTATGAAAGGATTTAGAATAGTGCAGTGCCTGATTTTTGTATTAGGACCTAAAAAATACGTTTGTTATCATAAAATGCTGAAAGGCTGCCTAACTGACCGTAGTCTTTTATTTAACAAATATTCACTAACATCTCCTATGTGTTGCTTACCATACTGAGTAGGGGGGTAGGACTTTTAATTTAACACTAGTCCTATAGGCTATAAAGGATTTCTACAGGGTTAATACAAGATGTGTTATACTCAGTGCCAAATACTTTTTAACCATTTTTTTTACAGTAACATTATATTCCTATACTAATTTCTTCAATCAGAAGATCAGTATTTTAAATGACTACACCTTCAGAAACATAGCTCTAGTATTTTCCCTACTGAGGGCAGCAATCATTGAGAAAGCATATTAAACACAACTCTCATTCAGACAAGGCTATGTAGATACTGTATTACAACAATGTGTTTCATTTTCAGTTATATAATACCATAGCAAACGCTTTTTACTTAATAATTAGGAAGACATATGGCAAAATCCTAAGCCACATATTATCCACTGGGTTTTGGATTTCAGATACCTTAAATCCTGAAGTAGTCACCATTCATTAATTACATTAAAAATCTGAGATTGTTTGAGATGGGTGTACCATCAGGCAGAGCCCATATCTTTATCCTTAAATGATTCTATTCAAAAACAAAAGCTACAAACGTAATCATGAAAATTAAATGTTAAATCAAAATACACGGAGCTACATCTAAGGTCATTAGATGGCATCTTGGACTTAAATAGCCTTTATATTTCATTTTCCCCCGTTTTCATCAGGGGAATATGGTGACTAGTTTCATCTGAAGTCAATTACAAATAGCCTCTTCTTTACAGATAATGGTACATAGCAGCAGTGGTCCCTTCTGATAGTTGAGACTATCACCATAATCTGGATGCTGCAAAGATATGAGAAATCAGAGCAAAACTCAATGGAAAGTGAATTGATGTTCATGAGTGTTGAAAAATGTAATCCACAGTGATGAGACCCCCCCCAACAAATATAACTAACAAATTCTAGAAGACATATTATTTTGTCAGTCTCAAATGCTCCTCTTGACAGATTACATAAGCACACATTAAGACAACATAATGTAAAATTATAGTCAGTAGGTTAAACATTTAACCGTGTCACATGGACTCCCATGTATAAAGAAGACTGGTATCCCATGACTAAATCACATAACTGCATTACTCTCCAAATGTTAATTTTAAAGAAGCAAGAGAAGCTCAATAGGTTGAGTGCATTTTCTAATGACTGATTTGGAATATAGACTTGATCTGAAATGTTTACCAGAATATTGTTACATTTTTAATTAGCCCTATGATAGCCTTATAGATTACAGGCTAGACTGAGGAGAAGAAATATTTATTCAATAATTGAAAAAAAATGGTGCTTACCATAAGATCTGGGAAGCCAATAACAACTGTAGCATAACTATTCTTATCTGAGAGAATTCGGTTAGGAGATGCAATTTTCTGTCCCACAGCTGAACTTAGATTTTCAGATGATAGCTGATCACTTGAAATTTTATGAGGTATGCTGAGATCTGTTTCTGAAGTGTCAGAGAAACATTAGATACCATATGCCCCGAGATTTCATTCTTGTTAACTTGAACAGAAAAGCACAAGTTAAAAAAAGAGAAAACACTTTAAATTATATTCACGGCCTTTTGTTTGAGAAAATTCAGTTTTTACAATCAAGGCATCTTCTCTAAATGAATACAAGTATTTACTGAATTTGAAATTTCATTAGCAATATATATTATTAATATCACCCGCAGGAAAGATGTGAAACTGACCCAATCCAGTGCTGGTAATGGTATGTTTTAGGTTTTTTTCATAAGTACTATTCATCCCTCAAAACTGTGATGAATTAAGTAGAAAATCTGAGGTCCTGTGTAAAAAAAGAAAAGATGCAACCCTAAAAGGGTAATATATAATTACATTAAGTATACATTTAGAATTACATTTAATATACACTTAGAATGTATATTATTTATACATTTAGAATGTATGAATGTATATCTAAATGTATAATATACATTTATACATTTAGAAACTAAATGTATATTAAAATTCTGCTTTCTCAGTTAAAAAAATTCAAACAACTTAAAAGATAGTACATTCTTATTTACTAGTTCTAATGTAGCTACTAAGTTTCTCTCTTGGCATAAATTTAACATATGTGGATGTTATTGTTCTTAAATGATGCTAGAGGACTGTAAGCATGAACCATACGGCCATAAACACAAAGATCACACAATTTACCTTGTATAACTCCAAATCCTGAGCTAGGTGGTTCTTCTTTCAACATGTACAACTGGCAAACCCCACTATCCTCAGATTCAATGTGTGCAGGCTTAGTTAAAAGATATTTCCTGTAAACAAACAAAACACCTAAATGAAAAGTTTTTCCTTTTTGATAATTGTGAGTCCAGGCTATGAAAAATCAGAATTCTACCCCAACCCCCTGCCAAAGCCTTGTTTTTATATTTTGAGTATGATTTGCAGTTTCAGAGTTACACTCTGAACAAATAACTTCTCAACGTGGTGTATAGGGAGCATTGCATAATAACAATGCAGTAATAAATATGAACTAGAATCCAGTAAGAGGAAGGGCTGAAAACTGAAAAAAAAAAAAAAAAAAAAAAAAAGCAACCCTAATGCAACACACCTGCGTTATCATGGAACCTGCTATTGATAGGACTGTTTGATTAGCCAGTAGGTCAAGTGGGAACCTGGCCTCTTATTTGTGACCAGCTAAGGGACAGAGGCCCTAACTGCTATAATTCCCCATCTATCTATTTTTAAGGTTTCTAAAATAGGGATGTATGAATAGCCAGAAATCTTTTGCAGCAAGATATTTCTGCTTGTCACCCAAGGGGCAGAGAGAGAGAGAGTCTGTATTTAGCCAGTCAAGGTAATGCAGGAGGGAGGGGGACACAAAATTTACTGTGCACACTTTTTCATGCCATGTGCATATATAATTCCCTTTCATCAAGAAATATAGCATCCAATGGGAGGGAAGCAACACAAACATGAATGTAACTATATAAGAGCAACCAAGACAAAATGAAGAAGAAACTTCTAGGGGGTGAATTTTGTGAAGCTCCAAAAAGGCAACAGCTCTAGGACAGACACCATGGTCCTCCGAAGAGAGGATAAATCAAATATCTATTTTGAAATATCTCTAATTGGGCAAGAATACCATGAATTTTCAATGTAGTAATGGGAAAAATCCAAGGAAATATGGATCATACTTAAAAGTCATTATGTTTTTACTGTTAACTTCAACGTCATTCTCTGAAACACTTTATAATTACTCTGTGAAGTGATATTTATTTCCATTTTCCCCTCCCCTTTCCTTTAATTTTCATCTACAGAGATGCCAAATTCAGAAATTGTTAAAAGCCAGACATTGGAAGACAGAAGAGTAAGGATGCTGGATAACTGCATACACATGGTTGAGCTATGGTACACTCCATGAGATGCTATGTAGATCTACCCACTGATTTGTTTTGTCCTCTACCAGAAGCCACTTGTCCTCTGCTACAAGAAAAACTGTCTTCAGGTTGATGGGAAGTGAGATGGTGTGAGTTCGACCTTCTAGAACATCCAGCACAGTCAGGTTGTTCCTGAAAGAGGAGAAGAAAACTATCTGAAAGGAAATGGTGAGGATAATGGGTGAGTAACAATGGCACCGTCATTTCATGATCTATCATGCAACCCTAAGAAGATCAAGACTAAATAATAACAAAGAAAAATGTTAATTGAGACAATGGGGGAGGGGAGGCAGAGGGAGAGGGAGATAGAGAATCTTAAGCAGGCACGGAGCCGGACACAGGGCTCAATCTCACGACCCAGAGGTCATGACCTGATCTGAAATCAAGAGTTGGAAGCTTAACCAACGAGCCACCCAAGTGTCCCAAGCACTGTCATTAGGTCTGTTTTTAAATATTCTACAATGTGGGAGGAGTTACTTTTACAATAAAACATTTGCAATTTGTTACATTGGTTTTATAATAAGCAAGTATAATTAAATGAGGAAACAGAATGGACAAAACAAGGATCCCAGGTTAAATCTTCTATAACAAAGAGCTCACCCATTTTCTTTGTAGAATACTAGCCAGTTTTTGTGCGAAAATTCTTTACACATTTTATAAGTTTCCTAAAGACAAAACAAAATATTCACATTAAATGTGTGAGATGCAGTCATGTCTCTTCAGCTGTTTTTTCTTAAATAAAGTTCTTTGACATGTAAAACATGTAATTCTCTGAGAAGCTACCTCTTTATTTACTTCAGATTGTTATCATAATGTGGATCAAAGTATATTTCAAAATTTATTTCAACTATGTACTAAAATAACTTTAGGATAAAAATTTAAAAAATAATCCCAAATACTGATTAGAAATAAACCTACTATCTTGTGGTTAACTGTGGAATTTATACCATGATATAAACACATAAGAAATATAGTTTTTGTAGATTTGAATATATTTATGGTATTTAAGATATCTGGGTGTTTTTTTTTCATGGTCTTTTAAGACTTAAGTATGCTCTTGCATAGGGCAAGAAGTCAGACTTATTTTATATCTATTACTTTTTTTTTAATAAATTCAGAATAAATTCTCTTGGGTTGGCCTAGAACTTATTTACTAGTTTAATTTAGTTAATATATTTAAATGTTTATTTATTTAGTAGGTGCAATCAGGTGTCATATTCATCAGTTTATTACATGAAGCCAAGACATAAACGTACAACTTGAAAATAGTTCAGTGACTGCATGCTCAGGAATCTGTCATGAATATCATGCTCAAAAAGTTCACGATGATCTATTATTATAGTTCAGTCCTGACAAGTCTTCATGTGAGTATGAGGTCTACAAAAAAAAAAAGTTACTGGTAACTTAATGATATGTGTATCTATGTCTATTTGTATTACATTAACATCTACAAGTGCACAATGAGAATTCTCTTGTGCAGTGCAGTTATAAACAATAGGTACTGAGAGGGATGGGCATGCACACATCTTTCAGGTAGAAAGCTCCAGAAATCCTTGGAAATTTGCTGGACAAGTTGAGTGTTCCTTACCGTGTCCTCCTTACTCCACCAGGAAGGTTTCTTAGATGGAACCTCTTCTGAAGGGAGGATGAGACGTCGAAGTGCTTGGCCAGTGGTATCCAATAATAGGATAACATTACTCTGGAAATAAAGTGAATAGTAAAAAGGTCAAGATTCATTCTTTTTTTTTCTTTTCTTTTCTTTTCCTTCCTTCCTTCCTTCCTTCCTTCCTTCCTTCCTTCCTTCCTTCCTTCCTTCCTTCCTTCCTTCCTTCCTTCCTTCCTTCCCTTCCCTCCCTCCCTTCCTCCCTCCCTCCTCCCTCCCTTCTTTTCTTTCTTCTTTCTAAAGCAGTAGGCTCTTGGCAATGTGGGAATAAAGAATACAGTGGTTAACCAAAGGGAAGATGATGATATTGAAAGACTTAAGAGACACCATAAAGACACTACGTGGTTTTCCTTAATATAGAATGTAAAGAATATATATATATTTATAAAGCCCTTTCTAAATACATGCTACTTAACCATGATTCTGTTTTATTATATACTTGAGGAAATTAAGAGGATCAATAATTTTTTTAAAATTTTATTTATTTATTTATGATAGTCACACAGAGAGAGAGAGAGAGAGAGAGAGAGAGAGAGAGAGAGGGGCAGAGACACAGGCAGAGGGAGAAGCAGGCTCCATGCACCGGGAGCCCGACGTGGGATTCGATCCCGGGTCTCCAGGATCACGCCCTGGGCCAAAGACAGGCGCTAAACCGCTGCGCCACCCAGGGATCCCCAGGATCAATAATTTTTAAAGTCTGTTCACTTTTATTAAAATGATACTTAAAGAATATTTTGTTGAAAACTGTCTTACACTGTGCATAATTAAATCTTGTTTGTGGTTTTCACAAGGTTTACTTCAGAAGATATGTACATGATAAAATGATGGGTTAGCCAGAAAAGATCAAGGATCCTAAGAACCTAGTTTGCAATGAGTGTTTCTTCATTTTAAAATTCACTAAGCTTGAAGAACTCACAGTGGTGCTGTAATGATATACAAACAAGAGATTTCTCCAGCCGTATTAATTATAGTTTTGCAAATGAAGTAATAACCTCCCAGTGGTTAGCATTTTTTTCCCAGAAAAAAATGTTGAAATAAACTTTAAACATTAAAATCAGTGAACAGGAACACATGAATAAGAATTTAAAATTGAGAAAGGCAGAAAAGACGAAATATTTTAAAGAGACACAATGAACTTGGCTCTTTGTGGTTAAAACTTAAAAAATGTTTGAAGATTAGACAAAAAGGCTTGCAAAAAAGGGCACCTTTAAGTTCTTTTTCAGGCCTCATTGTTATGCAATTGTCTTCTTGATTTTCTTTTGTTTTGTTTTAAATTTAGGGCTCCTCCAGTTGTCCTAACCTGTATGAACTTTGCATTTCACAAACTTTCTTTGGGGAAAATGAAGTCATAATGAATCCAAAGAATGAATAGATAGTTTGCAAGATATAGGAAACAAATGAATATCCGTTTGCTTGTTCCTTAATAGTTACTGAACAGCTTAGGTTTAAAGCATAAAGGAGGACACAATGTTGAATTGACCACCACTCTTGCCCTGTCTTATGTAGTCCAGTCTCAAATGAAAAGAAATGCAAAAAGATTGATGATTCATCCATACATCTGGGACTTCATCCTGTGGTTTCAAGTTTATTTGACTTAGCTAATTGTACTGAAGTGCTCAGGCATTAAAGTCATTGTATTTGTACTGTATAGATTCCTACACTCCACATGGTGACTGTATTAAAAAATCCTACTAAGCATGTTGACAGAGCTTAAGCTTCTCTGCAAACATCACTCTTTGAGCGCGTCATTGGTATAATATGCAATTCTCCATTCAGAATGTGCGTTAGGGATGTTTTTTAAAAAATCATCATTTCCTATGAGAAGTATTATTTCTGGCCTTTGAAAGTTCGAAAAACGGTGGCAATACCTTAACAGTTTTACTTAAGAAAATGTATTAAGTCAAAAATTTATAGTCTCCATTCTAGATTAAATCTTTTTTTTAGCAAGTATTTTTTGAAGGAGACACTCTTTCTCGTGTGGCAAATGTGAACTACATTAACATGATTTCATAGCACTTCAGCCATTTGGGATAATATTAACTCTTCTAAGCAAAAGAAAGTCCTAAAAATAATGTTTGATTTCAAAATATAATTAGGCAGAAGAATAAACAGATGATTAAATAGATACGATGAAGCAGAAAAAATAAGTACGGTTTTGCATTTTTCTTCCTTTTTAGGACCTAATACTTATAGGCTCATAATTTGGCATAAGTGGACTGAAAAACCGTTATCGTCTCACGTGGCAGAAAACATACATATATTTCCATCCATTGTTGTATTTAGAATGTTTTAGAAGCAATTGGCAACACCAAGGAGCTCTGTTGCTCCGTCCTTTTAGATGTTAATGGCTTCCTTCTGTAAATGACTAATAATATATTCTGTCTGAGTTTAAAAATAGAATTTTGCGTCATATCTGAGTACGTGTAACTGTGGCTTTGGTGCTCCTTTAGGGGGGCAGGGAGAAGAAGCAAGTGAGCAATTTTATTATGCTTGTATCTGACTGGGAGAAAAGTAACCTCTGGATGACCTCAATGTCCTAAAGTCTGAAATTCTAAACTCTGTACAGATGAAATAAGTAATCTCATGGCAGGGGAGGGGGAAGGGAGGAGGGTCTTTATTTTTAGGCATGGCAAAGTTTCCCTTCCCTTACTTGAGATTTTATTTTAGCGAGGAAGTTCTGAACAACTTTTTTAGCCAGAGAAATGCATCCTTAGCAAAGCTTTATAAAGACAAGGGATAGAGGAATTAATGGGAGTATTTCTCTACAATATTTTAGCTCTGCTTTCAAGGAGGGCAGAATGGAGAAGGAAAACAGAACTGAGGGCAGTGCACTTATTTGCTAGTTGGGGAGAATTGTTCACCATTTGCTAAATTTTACAGATGCATCCTGTTCAGATGGAATTAAAGAGGTCTGAACAATCTGCTTCTCCACTCCCTGCACCATGAGGTCTTATCTCCGAACAGGGCCATGATATAAAATAGACAGCTAAGAGATCCTCTCTGGGAAAAGAAGAGGTAGTTCAGGGTACAGTGGAAGCGTTCCTATAAGCTGTGCATGCTTGCTTAGGATGCCAAGGTAGTTTTCCAGAAAATGGTTCAGACTCTGGTCAAAGGGCCAAGTCAGGTAGCAAGGAAGGCCAGGAGGCCAAGGGCTGGCTATGCAAGTTAAGCACCTTTTTACACTCAACAGAGTATTAATGAGCAATGTTGCCAAATAACTGGGTCTTTTGAGAAAATATAACACTTGCTAAGAATCTAAAAATCTTGTACTTTCAAAGAATTGGTATATGTAGATTTGACAGCTAATTTGACAGCTGAAAATCTGGCAGGATCGTTTGGATAAATACTCCAAATTTAGATTCTTATTCAAATTTCGATTGGCTTACTGATTTTTAATTCAGTAAATTTTTAATTTTAATTAAAAATCACCAAGATATGTGCTTTTTATGACAAATTCTTCTCGTTGTGGAATTCAATTCAACAGCATTGATATTTTATTAGAAACCTATAAAGTGAAACCCTTATTCCATGTGCTGGACACACATTTTTATAAGCAGTATCTGGATATTTGTAAACTCTGCTTGTAAGAGAAAGTGAAAATTCAAAAAAAAAGGGTGAAATTCAAAAAAATTTACTCAGAATTTATGATAATTATTTACACAAGGTCTAAAGTTAAAGTTGGCTTATTGACTCAGTGAAATACTGACATTTTATTTATGCAATATTTCCTCCTGATTAGACATGGTCTAAAAGTATTGCTTTTTGGTGACACTTTGCTCTCCTAGTGACTTTATATACTTATAAATAACAACATTGCATTTCTTGAATATTGTAAATATGTCTTAACTGTTCAAACTATTCTTTTCCCCAAGTAGTTGCCATGAGTGAGAGGGAGGATGCAGTTTAATTCTGCTGGGGCCAATCCAATTTGGTTTGAATCTTAGTTTTACTGTGTTTTTAATGGGCAGGTTCTAAGCTCTATGAGCCTCCGTTTTCTCACATGTAAATATGGTTAATGGTGACCTCAATGTGCTGCTGCAAGAATGACATGGGATAATGTAGGTCATCTTTTATTTGGCACATGGCCAGCATTTAATAATCGATCCTTCTCCTTGAGGGGTTCATCACTTGCTTTCTGGGATACCATACTCCCTGGGATGCCCACCTACTTTGCTGGCCACTCATCTTCAGTCCCTTTGGCTGATTTTCCCTGAATCTCCCTGGTTTCTTAATATTTTATTGACCCAGAGCTTGGACTTCTTTATCCACACTCACTCCCTTGGTGATCTCTTTCAGTCTCACAGTTTTCAAGAACATTTGTGTGTCAAGAACCCCCAAATTTGTATATCCTGATCTGATCTTTCCACTGAACTCCAGGCTCAATTATTTGGATGTCTTAGAGGTACCTCAGATTTATTATTTTTTAAAAAGATTTTTAAATTTATTTATTCATGAGAGACACACAGAGACAGAGGCAGAGACATGGGCAGAGAGAAAAGCAGGCTCCCTGAGGGGAGCCCGATGTGGGACTCAATCCAAGGACCCGAGATCACACCCTGAGCCAAAGGCAGGTGCTCAACCGCTGAGTCACCCAGGTGTCCTGGCACCTCAGATTTAATCAAATGTCTCATCCTTCCCAAATCAATTCCTCAACTCAGCTGATGGTGACTCTATCCTTTCAGTTGCTCGTGCCTTTATCCTTGAAGTTGCCCTTAATTAACTCTACCCTCTCTCACCCCATGGCTCTGATCTGTTCAGAAATCCTATCAATTCTACTTTCAACATACATCCAGAATCCACTATTACTGACAGCCTCCATCCTCTAAACTGCAATTATCTCTTGCTGGGTCACTGAAAAAAACTTCTTAACCAGTCTCCTTCATTCTGCCTTAGCACCTATAGAATATTCACCTCAGAGGAGCTGGAGAAATTCTTTAAAAATCTAAGTCAGGTCATGCTACTCCTCTGCTTGAAACGCTCTAACACCACCCTCTTCCACCCATAGGCAAGGCTCAGGACAGTACAATGGTCTGTGAGGCTCTGCACAATCTGCTTCTCTACTCCCTGCACCATGACCCTGCCCCACCCAGCTGAGGAACCTCTGTGACCTCACCTCCTTGTACTCTCCCTCTCACTCAATCTTTCCCACCACACTTCTTTAAAGATGGAACAAAAGCATGCTCCAGCCTCTGGGCCTTTGAACTTACGATTCCCTTTGCCTGGAACTCTCTTATTTTAGATATCTGTTCTTCTCAATTCCCTCAAGTCTTTGCTTAAATATCCCCACCTTAGTTAGGCAATCCCTGCACATCTACCCTATTTTAAATGGCAATCTTCCTGCCAGCCTTCTATTTTACTCTCCCTTACTTCTCATCTTCTAACTTGAGATGCAACTTAATGATTTCTTTTGCTTATTGTCTACCTTCCTGCACCAGAATGTAAGCTTCTCAGGACAGAGTTTTGTGTTTCATTTGCTGCAGCATCCCCAGTAATAGGCGCATGATATATATTTGTTGAATGAATAATACATTTGGTATGGTGGATACTAGGCAGATAATAAGTATGCAAAACATCACATTCCTTTCTATTGGTATAGTACAGATTAACTTAGACCTTTTGAATTTTCACTAATTGCAACACAGCTTGCTTTTTGATCTATATCTTCTGTGTGGAATTATTTTAAGCCTGACTCTAAGCATCTGTACTCTTTATTAGTGCTATCTTACTAGTGGTGGCTAGACCTTGAGCATCATTATAAATCAAAGGGTCTCCGTGTAGTCTTGCAGGGAACTGAAAGTTTATGTCCTTCCAAAATTCAGATGTTGAAATTCTAAACCCTGATGTAGTAGGAGGCGGAGCCTATGGGAGGTGATTAGGTCGTGAGAGTGGAGTCCTCATGAATGAGATTAGTGCCCTCATACATGGGACACCAAGGAGATTCCCCTGCTTTTTCTGACACGTGAGGTAACAGTGAAGAGACAGTGATGTAGGAAGTGGGTTCTCACCAGACACTAGATCCAGATCTGCTGGTCCTTGATATTAGATTCCTCTGCTTCCAGAACCGTGAGAAATAAATTTTTTTTAAAAGATTTTATTTATTTATTCATGAGAGACACAGAGAGAGAAGCAGAGACACAGGCAGAAGGAGAAGTGGGTTCCTTGCAGGATCAGGACCTGAGCCCATGGTAGACACTCAATTGCTGAACCACCCAGGCATCCCAATTTCTGTTGTTTTTAAGCTCCCTAGTCTATGCTAGTTGTGTGACAGTAGCCTGAACAGACCAAGACAAGTCTATTCACTGTATTTATAAGGCTGTTTCTACATAATGTCATTCAGGTTTCAGATACAACGTCATTACCTAAGAAGAGCACTCTTTGATACTGTTCACTCTTCCATCTCCCCCTACCAAACCCCTATCACTCACTCCTTAGGACATTACCTTATTTCTACATATTAGTTACCACTACCTGAAATGGATGTATTTATTTGTTGGCTTCCTCTGTCATTTATCTCTCTAAGAAAGAATGTAAACTTCACAACAAAGAATTATCTGGCCTCAAATGTCATCAGTGCTGGGGTTGAGAAACCCTAACTTACATGCTTCCAGAGTCACAGGTCAGGTCTAAGTCTCTACAGAGAGGAAGATATTGGCGTTCCTTTGTGGTACTGACAAAACACAACTCCCATCCCTCCTCAATCTTTACGAAAGCATGTGTTTTCACTCATGTGGCAAGTTACTCTTGCCTTTTCCTTCACATAGCTCACTCTTGGCATAATTATACCATAAAAGTAGCCTGGGATGCATTACCTGCTGCTCATGGAGAATCACTTGATCCTTGAGGGGATTTCCTAGAGGTGCCACTGTCACAAATGGGTGCCAAACTCTACCGGCTGTTCTTGGGAATATGTCAGAAAAGTCCACCAAGTAGCCACTTTTCCCAGCCATATTCATAAAGTATAAGGTGATGGGATTGCATGCAACTACGTAGAGGGTATTTTCCTCGTTTTCTGTAATGACAAAAAGGTGTTAATTTTGTGGTCTGCAAGAGATTTTCTTTCTTTTTTAAGATTTTATTTATTTATTCATGAGAGACACAGAGAAAGACAGGCAGAGACACAGGCAGAGGGAGAAGCAGGTCCGTGCAGGGAGCCCAGTGTGGGACTCAATCCGGGGATTCCAGGATCACACGCTGAACCAAAGGCAGATGCTCAACTGCTGAGCCATCTAGGTGTCCCCGCAAGAGATTTTCTGACTGGTCAAGAGGTCCAGTGAAATCTGATTCATGAAACTGAGCACATAGTTGGAACTCAGTGGATGACTTACAAATGGATTGATTGGGATATATACATATATATACATATATACACACACACACATATATATACATACACAATAAATGATTCTAAGCTCTCAAAATACTGTTCTCTCACAAATACAAAAGAGGTAAAAAAAGCAACAAAGAAAAAAGCAACAGAAACTCAAATCTGTATATGTAGACAATACTAAAATAAGGAGTTAAATTATAGGAAGGGCAGCATCTGAGTTTTGTCTTACGGGCAAATTCTTACTGACAGCAGTGGAAGGTTGTTTTGAAAAGGAAGGCCAGAAAAATAAAAAGAAAAAAGAAAAAAAAATAAAAGAAAAAGAAGGCCAGGACAAGGGTTAACCAGAAACGTGTTCCAGATCAGTGACACCTCTCACAGGCGTGGGGCAGAGGATCTCAGCATATTTATTTCCAATCCCGAGAGATGTGACAAGGGCCAAAGTTGAGACCGTATCCCCAAAACCCATATTTATTTTCTACTAGTGAAAGTAAAATATCTTCACAAAAGCACCAGTCTGTTACCAAAAAAAGTGTATTTTTTAGAAGGTTTTATTTATTTCTGAGAGAGAGAGGCAGAGAAACAGGCAGAGGGAGAAGCAGGCCCCGTGCAGGGAACTTGACATGGGACTCGATCCTGGGTCTTCAGGACCATGCCCTGGACTGAAGGCAGCACTAAACCGCTGAGCCACCTGGGCTGCCCAAAACCGTGTATTTTTAAAGCACGTATTTTCACTAACAATGAGACTGATAAAAGAGAAATTACAGAATGAATCCCATTTACAATTGCACTCAAAAGCATAAGATACCTAGGAATAAACCTAACCAAAGAGATAAAGGATCTGTACCCTAAAAACTACAGAACACTTCTGAAAGAAATTGAGGAAGGCACAAAGAGATGGAAACATATTCCATGCTCATGGACTGGAAGAATTAATATTGTGAAAATATTAATTTTCACAGGGCAGCCCTGGTGGCTTAGCGGTTTAGTGCCGCCTTCAGCCGGGGGTGTGATCCTGGAGACCCGGGATCAAGTCCTGCATCGGGCTCCCTGCATGGAGCCTGCTTCTCCCTCTACCTGTGTCTCTGCCTCTCTCTCTGTGTCTCTCATGAATAAATAAATAAAATCTTTAAAAAATATATTGTGAAAATGTCAATGCTACCCAGGGCAATTTACACATGCAATGCAATCCCTATCAAAATACGATGGACTTTCTTCACAGCATTGGAACAAATAATCTTAAGATTTGTGTGGAATCAGAAAAGACCCCGAATAGCCAGGGGAATATTGAAAAAGAAAACCAGAGTCAGGGGCATCACAATGCCGAATTTCAAGTTGTACTACAAAGCTGTGATCACCAAGACAGTGTGGTACTGGCACAAAAACAGACATATAGATCAATGGAACAGAACAGAGAACCCAGAAATGGGCCCTCAACTCTATGGTCAACTAATATTCAACAAAGCAGGAAAGACTATCCACTGGAAAAAAGACAGTGTCTTCATAAATGGTGCTGGGAAAGTTGCACAGCCACGTGCAGAAGAATGAAACAAGGGGAAGCCTGGGTGGCTCAGTGGTTTAGTGTTGCCTTCAGCCCAGGGTGTGCTCTTGGAGTCTCGGGATCGAGTCCCATGTTGGGCTCCCTGCATGGAGCCTGCTTCTCTCTCTGCCTCTGCCTCTGCCTCTCTCTCTCTCTCTCTCTGTGTGTGTGTGTGTCTCTCATGAATAAATAAATAAAATCTTTAAAAGAAAAAAAAAAAGAAGAATGAAACTAGACCATTCTCTTACACCAGACACAAAGATAAACTCAAAATGGATGAAAGATCTAAATGTGAGACAAGAATCCATCAAAATCCTAGAGGAGAACACAGGCAACACCCTTTTTGAACTTGGCCACAGCAACTTCTTGCAAGGTACATCTAGGAAGGCAAGGGAAACAAAAGCAAAAATGAACTATTGGGATAAAAAGCTTCTGCACAATAAAAGAAACAGTCAACAAAACTAAAAGACAACCTACAGAATGGGAGAAGATCTTTGCAAATGACATATCAGATAAAGGGCTAGTATCCAAGACCTATAAGAACTTATTAAACGCAACAGCAAAGAAACAAACAATCTAATCATGAAATGGGCAAAGGACACGAACAGAAATTTCACCAAAGAAGACACAGACATGGCCAACAGACACATGAGAAAATGCTCTGCATCACTTGCCGTCAGGAAAATACACATTAAAACCACAATGAGATCCCACCTCACACCAGTGAGAATGGGGAAAATTAACAAGACACAAAACAACACATGTTGGAGAAGATGTGGAGAAAGGAAAACCCTCTTGCACTGTTGGTGGGAATGTGACCTGGTACAGCCACTCTGGAAAACTGTGTGGAGGGTCCTCAAAGAGTTAAAAATAGATCTGCCCTACGACCCAGCAATTACACTGCTGGGGATTTACCCCAAAGATACAGATGCAATGAAACACTGGGACACCTGCACCCCAATGTTTCTAGCAGCAAAGTGCACAATAGCCACACTGTGGAAGGAGCTTTGGTGTCCATCGAAAGATGAATGGATAAAGAAGCTGTGGTCTATGTATACGATGGAATATTCCTCAGCCATTAGAAACGACAAGTACCCACCATTTGCTTCAACGTGGATGGAACTGGAGGGTATTATGCTGAGTGAAGTAAGTCAATTGGAAAGGACACACATTATACGGTTTCATTCATTCAGAGAATATAAAGAATAGTGAAAGGGATTATAGGGGAAAGGAGAGAAAATGAGTGGGAAATATCAGAAAGGGAGACAGAACACGAGAGACTCCTAACTCTGGGAAACGAACAAAGGGTAGTGGAAGAGGAGGTGGGTGGGGGGATGGGGGTGACTAGGTGACGGGCACTGAGGGGGGCACTTGACAGGATGAGCACTGGGTGTCATACTATATGTTGGCAAATCGAACTCCAATAAAAAAATATAGCCAAAAAAAAGCATGTATTTTTATTCAACAAAGCTGATTTTTAGGAATACACAATATTCAAAGAACTTATAAGGGGAAAAACTTGCGTCTGTATTTTCACCCCAACGATCCCCATCTTATGCAAGTGAGAGACTTTCTCCTTTTCCTCTGTCACCACCTCTGTTTAATAGGAACTTAATAACTGCCATCAATTGAAAACTTCTGCTAAGCCATACCCAGGGAACATTGCATGAATCAGTTGGTAATGGCAACAGTCCAGATATGTAGATGCCAAAATTCACATCCCTTATTTGCCGTTCTTTACAATAAGTTTAACGACTACAAATCACTCCAGCCCGGCTTTTGTGGTTCATGCAATCATCAGACTGGAATCCCAGCCCCCAAATCCAATGTTTCTCTTTTTCTTTTTCCCCTTCTATTCTTAGCACATGCCTGGGTGTGTTTAACTTTGTGCTACAATTGTAATGAGAAACAGACATATGCATACAAAGTTAGCAGCGCTTATGTAGATTCCACAATAGTATTTTGTTAGGTTGTTATAGGAAATTAGTTCTAAATTACATACAATTACTATCTAATCCAAAAATGACACTGTTACTGAATCTATCATAGACTCCTTGATGTTTAGAGGTTCTTTTAATCCCTCTTAAAAAAAAAAAATCAGACCAGGAAGGAAAAATCAAAAGAATAAATTGACATACCACTTGATGTAGCAATGTCACAGATTAAGTTAATTTCATCCAATGGTAACTTCCAGGAGGCACATTCTTCAGTAAAGGTTTGGGATCTTTCTTCATATCTTTCTATTGGATACTCCTGTATGTTTATAAGTGCTGGACCCTAAAATAAAGTAATTATCTGGGTTAAGGAATTTAGGTGGCTACCAAAATGTAGAAAAGCTAAAGTTCTTCTAAAATACAGAGTTTATTTTTATTTTTATTTATTTTTATTTTTTTAAATACAGAGTTTAAATTCAAAATACTCAACATGTTGAATTAACTCTTCTAATTCTTTTGACTGCCACGGTCCTATAACAATAATAATACCTTATACTTGCATTTATAAATGCTTTCATTTGTGCTATCTTATTTAACTTCTCACTTTCTTTTCTTTTTATTCACAAAATATACCAGATATAAAATCCCATAGGATCTCTCATTACTTCATTCCTTCTTAAGCCAAAAATTAAGTTTTGAACTCCAAGTATTAGGACCCAGGGCTGTCCCAAACAGGAGAATAATGTAAATGTATGAATCAGGTTCTGATATAGTTCCATTGTAAAGAATGATTATTATATCATTATATAGAAAATAAGGGCTGGACCTAGGTCTTTGAAATAAAATATTTAAAAAATGGCATTTGAAATAAAAAAAATGCTTACTGATAACCACTACTTTTATTTATAAAACGTAGACTATAACACACACATAGTGAAAAGTATTAAATATTAACATAAGCAGGTGGAACTAATTTAATAATGTTACTTATATTAGGGCTGGGTACTTAGAGATGAGAACTATATAGAAAAACTATATAGATGGAACCAGAGTTTCAATATCTGCATGTTGTACTGTCCTTAATTTATCAAAAATGTCTGGGTTTGATACTGGCTCTTGTAGCATCCCTGCCACACTCTACCTCGCTCGCCCCTTTCTATCTAGTCTGTATCTCAGGAGCTGGAAGTCTAGAAACTACATTACTCATACTCTCTTCCAGTAAGGGTTCTGGATATGATTCAGGTCCTGCCAACTAAATGCACTTGAATGGTCCACAGGTCAAGTTTGACCCACTGCCTACTTTTGTAAATAAAATTTTATGAGAACACAGTCATGTTTCTCTACTAAAATATTGTCTAAGGTTGCGTTTGTGCTACCACAGCAAAATTGAGTAGCTGCAACAGAATCTGTACGGCCTAAAATATTTTCTATTTGGCTCTTTACAGAAAAAGTTAGCAGATCCTGCTTGGCCATGTAGCTGCCAGCAACAGGGGTGGTAGTAGAAGCAGGAACATTGATCTTGAGACTAAAAATCCAGTGGTGGCCCATTGACTTCTGTTTCTTCTGTCCTTTCTAATGATTTTATAAGCATCTAATTCGTCACAGTAAATCCCTTTCTGCCTGAAATACAAAATGGAGTTTCTGTTCCAACTACTGATGACTGATACTTCTTCCCTTTGCCTCTTTACATGACAACGAATATCATGGAGTAACTGTCCTAGAATAAAACACAATATACCAAAAACTCACATACACACAACATACCTGACTCTAGTTCAGGTTAGCTCTTAGGAATTTTATTAGCCATTAGTAATTACATACATTGAGTATTATTGATTATTAATCTCAGACGCCAGATTGCCCTGAGAGTTGGAGCAGAAGCTAAACCTAAAATAACCTCAAAACAAGTCATTTCTGAGATTGTATGGGTTTCTTTCCAGGGAAAATATAGAAAAATCTGTAACATTCAACATTTTAATAAAGAAATAATGGTATCAACCTTTATGTCTATATGGTGAGTTTCTGTTGGACACAACAGTTTTTGTATTCCATTTCTTGACTGACCAATTGTCCAGTAGCCCATGAACGTCTGCTCTGGCAGAGGCAACCTGGCAAGGATGATTTGAAAAGTAAACATTTCTTCTTGTTTCCAAGCCATAGTGGAAAAAAATAATGAGCTATTATCAACCGCATAAAAAAATTTGGAGAACGCTTCACTTACAGGTAAGTTATACTTTATTTTATCAAAAGGTAGTCTACAATACAACATTTAGAATATAGTTTAAGAAGATTACACTCCTGCCATTTGCAATGACATGGATAGAGCTCAAGAATATAATGCTATTGAAATAAGACAGAGAAAGACAAATACCATGATTTCACTTACCTGTGGAATTAAAGAAATAAAACAAGCAAAGGTAAAAAGAGAGAGGGGGAGAAATCAAGAAACTGACTCTTAACTAGAGAACCAAGTTGATGGTTACCAGAGGAGAGGTGGGTGGAGGGACTGGGGAAATTGGAGATGGGAATTAACAAGTGCACTTGTCGTGATGAGCACAGGATGATGTATGGAAGTGCTGAATTGTAGACCTGAAACTAATATTAACACTGTAAGTTAACTAACTGGAATTTAAGTAAAAACTTAAAAAAATTCTGAAACTCAGAAGGTAAGGTCCTATTCTGTTTTTACTTTGATGTAAATATAATTAAGGTGTACATATTTTTTCCTTGAGTTGGTAAAAAACTTAGTGACTTAACACCTCAGTTCCTAGTATAGGAAGGATATAGAGAAAAAATGAAGCAATTCATCCATTTTTAAAGTCTATTCTATTAATTTGGAATCAAATAAATACTACACAATACTACCAGTCACATATTTTTAAGTTTTTAAGAACACCATTATTGTATTCTCTCTTTTAAATGTAATAAAAACACATTTCTGTGTCAAAAGGGTAGATCTTGAAAACCTGTTGCAGACTAGAATCTCTTTCTCTTTATTCAATGAATAAATAGCATTCTTCACTTGTTTTCAGCAGTTCACTAAAGGAGAATTGAATCTCCAAATAAAGAGAAAACAAAAGGACACACCTAATTTTCGTCTAACCTAGAATTGGTGTAATAAAATGCAGGAAGCCTGAGTTCTAGTTCTTTCATTAACTAGCTCTGCAAACTTGGGAAGGGAAAGTTGGCTAATTTCTCTGAGTGTTAATTTCTTCTTTTGTGAAATGAAGGGGATGATCTGCAAGGTTCCTTACAGCCTGAGGAGTGAGTGGAGGGAAATATCAGTGCTAGATTCCATAGTCTTACATTGCCTTGGTGCTCTGGAGTGAAAGTAAATAATCAGAATGAAAATACTTATACCTACCAATAATCAGTGCCCTGGTAGACAAATATGCTTTGTTAAAGCTTATAAAAAGAGCCTCTAAATGCTTCTCAAATTAGCTCTTTAAAGACAACAGAAATAGTTACACATCTTGAAATCTAATTAGAAGTGGACAATTGCTTTAAAAACTGATCCTTGGTTGACAGGTTGATATCTACCCTTAAAAAATTGATCAAAAATAGCCTTTAATAATCCCACAAAAATATACAGATGCTTAAAAAAAACCTTCATCCATTTGAGAAAAAGTAACTTTATTCAACTTGCAGTTCTTATGGATAATTTCTGAGATACTCATGAAATCTGGTTTGAACTTGAAAACTCATTCTAAATAATACTCATGGAAATTACAGGCTGCCTGGCTCCATCCAAAAATACCACTAGCTGTTTGGTTGGCGGTGTATGGGAAGGGCCTTCAGGTACCCCATATAGAAACTATTTTGGAACCACACAACAAGATTGCTGTTGGCAATAACAGCTAAAACTGAAAGATACATGTAGGGTGTTCTGGAGTCAGACAACACATGGACTCCATCCTGCTCCTTGGGAACACGAAGTGTTTTCTCCTAAGACTTTTCCTGTGGGCTCCAGACTGGTCAACTAAAGTAAACCAAAGCCCATTTATTTTTCACTACTAGGTCCTCCCAATAAGCTGTGGAAAAAATCTAACCAACTACTTCCCCTTATCTTCAATAAGTCAGTAGTCAGGGGGGAGGGGAAGCATTGTATTTGGGTGCATGAGCAAGCTTTGGAATTGGAAACATAATCAACATTAATTTGGGGCTAACTCTAAACAAATAACCAGGTAGCAAAAGGCCCTACATTCCATTACTGAAATCTGTCACCCAACTTGAACCACACTTGAATTGTTACACCTGATTTCATGGAAACAACAATGGTATTTTCCATGATTTTTAGGTCCTGACACTTGTGTTGTTTAACTCTGTTAAAGTCTTGGTTGGAATGATGTCTGGATTTGATTTTAGGAGGGAGGAGGATGAACTTAAGGCCTATAAATAGCACTACTTTTTAATCTTCAATGTCACTCATGAATTTATGTTTTTTAAAACAACGAAGTATTCATATGTTGTGATGTTTCTTAATCCCTTGTGGAAGTATTAATAAAGATCTGGAAGTAAAAGTTTTAACTAAAAGAAAGGTGAATACCAAAAATTATGACTCAGATCAAATTATAGCACTTGAGCAAGTTATAGAAAGCCAAAAAAAAATGTTTTTCTAAACATGCATACAATTCATAACATCATGCATATGGACACCAAAGCTGAGTAATACAGTCTGAATGACATGCAAGAGATTTGTCTAAGATTGTTTCCATAAAGAGGTGAGCTGGGGTTTTAAAGAGTATGCTCTGGCAAATTTCTGCCTTCTCTGAACATTTGCCAATACTATTTCTGGAGTCTGAAAGAAACAGATGAAAAAGATTTGGATCTTTTTAGGGGCATTATGCAATTGAAAGTTGTTGACGTACCTATTAGCAACAATTCCTAAAACATCTCCTTACCACAGAACTACTAATTTTTATCGGAAGAGTGGAACCCTTCAGGGTAGTTCCAACCAACTCTCAAAACTTCATCAATTTTACCATCTTGGAGAAGAAAAAGAACTCCGATTTTAGCAGTCCTCACGAACTCCTAATGTTTTAAATCTAACCTCCGGTAAAAATTAGGTTGGACTGTCCAACTGAATTTACTAGAGCCTTTCATAGAATAACCCCAACACATATTTTTCACTTTTGGCTCTTAATGCCTTCCTCTTCCTCTCCAGCCAATTTAGGCCTTAGCCACCTTGAATTGCCAGCTGCTCTTCCTGAACACACTATGTATTTTCATGCTTCCATGAGGCTATTACCTCTTCCCAGAACTCCCTGCTATTGCCTCTTTGGTGAAGTCCTTCTCATTCTTAAGGCCCAAGTCAAACATCACTTTCCTTTGCATCTCTTGCCCATATTTCTTTCTGAGCAGAATGAATCTCTTGCTTTTCTGGGTTTCCATGGAAATCTGCACATTTGGAACTTTTAGAAACTTTGATTTTATTTATTTATTTATTTATTTATTTATTTTTAAAGTTTTTATTTATTCATGGCAGGGAGAGGAGAGGGGAGAGGGGAGAGGGGAGAGGGGAGAGGGGAGAGGGGAGAGGGGAGAGGGGAGAGGAGAGAGGAGAGAGGAGAGAGGAGAGAGGAGAGAGGAGAGGAGAGGAGAGGAGAGGAGAGGAGAGGAGAGGAGAGGGGAGGGGAGGGGAGGAGAGGAGAGGAGAGGAGAGGAGAGGGAAGCAGCCTCCATGCAGGGAACCCAACGTGGGACTCGATCCCGGGTCTCCAGGATCACACCCCAGGCTGAAGGTGGCGCTAAACCACTGAGCCACCGGGGCTGCCCCTTTAGAAACTTTTAGAATATAGTTCTGTATTTGCAATTTTCAAATTTAAGACCTGATACAGAATAAATTTACAGAGCAAGGTCAGAAGTGAATCCCTTGCAAATATTTATATTTACTAAAATAAAAAGTGTACTTAAAAAGAGAAAATAGAAAAGCCCCCTTAAAATACTTTAAGTAATAATGGATATTACTATTTCCCAGTTACCCACCCTCATTTACTAGAAACTTCTGAATCTCCCTGCCCTAAAATCTCACACATCGCTGGCAAATTACTTTTGTTTTGCTGCAAATGCCATGCACACAACAACTACGTATAGATGCATTTCCTTTCTTTGCCTGGTTCTGCATTAGACTTGATGGCTTTCACTTTCTTAGATTTGCGTACTTCTGTCACCTAGGTCCTGCTGAGGTCATAGAAATGAAGAATAATTTGGATGCATGAGATGGACAAAGATTTGGGGGAAACTTGGTATTCTTGGCTGATGGTTCTCAAAAACATGTCCCAATAATCCAGAATGCCACTGTGTAGTCTTAGCGCTGGTGCCTCACGTCACTGTGCCAGAGCAGACACTGGCAGCTTGCTCCACACATCTCTGGCTTTCTTCCTCCTCGAAGAAGTTGCCAAAGTACGGTTCTGGGGCTTAGGATTCCTTTCTCTCATCTTTCTTCAAGTTTTACTGCAAAAACTTCTCTTTTTTTCTGCCATCTGCTTTACAGCCACATGTCAGTATTTTCTAACCTTAAATTCTTCCCTTTTCTAATCATCCACATCAAGAATGATTGGGATTGAATCTTTCCCAGTTGGAAATTCCCCACCCTTCCAACTCCCCACAGAGAACCTCTGTTATTTCCCACAAGAAGGACTCATAGGATGAGATAACCCTACTGTGAATATAGCACTTTGAATAGAACATTGCATGGCGAGGTTGGCAGTTTTCGTGTTTCCCCAGCGAGATGAATTTATCAAGGGTAAGGCTTACATCTCACTTGAATCTTTGACTCTCTGGTACTCAGAACCCATCCATTCTGCCACTGAAATCTCTCTTGCTCTTGGGCCTCCTTTCCTTCCTACTGCTACAGGCCAGTCCTCACTGATCATCACCTGGATAGCTGCAGCTGCTTCCAGACAGGTCTTTCTGCTGTCAGCTTCACTGCCTTTCAGTTTGTTTTAAAAAAGAAAAGAAAACAAAACAAAACAAAAAGACCCGGAAAAAAACCCCAAAAGTAATCTTTCTAAATTATGCATTTGAGCATGTTACTTTTTGGCAGAAAATTCTTCTGGGATTCCCTGACTCTTTTCTCCCTTTTAGGCCCATCAACATGGCATGCCCTCACTTCACCCTTTGAGTCACCAAACTACTTGCAATTTCCAAAATGCACCACAGCCTCTTAAAACTGTCTCTGCCTGAAGTGTTTTATTTGACTAGAGAGGGCCCAGTAATCCCTTAAGTGTTCAGCCTGGTTAATCCTCCCTGACTCTCCTAGAGCAGAAGGCAGCAATCCTATGTCTCTGATTCTCTCTAGTGTGCCTCTCACATAACACAAGTCACTCTACTTGAGGGACCTCCTTGAAGGCAGATATGAAGCCTTCTTAACCTTTATATTTATGACTACCTACCTCGTGTTTATTGATGTAGGAAACAAAGGCAAAAGAAAAATATTAAATTTCCTTACTGCCTACACTTCATTGACAAGTCCTTGAAACAGGTAGAGTGACCTTCCTCTGGAGCTCAGCTGCCTGGATGTTGACAATTTGCTGAGGGCAAAAGGCCAGCCCCCCAGGATCCTGTAAGTCTTCTTTAACATACAAAGATTCCTTTGGAAACTTCCTTTTCTCCATCCACCAAGATGCAGGTTAGCAATCACCCTCCAAGCATATGGCCCACTAATTGACAACTGAAGGGTCACATGAGGGTTTACTAAGCAGTAATAAATGACCTTTTCCTAACAACAGCTAGCCGCCTTAGGATCCTGGAAACCTTGTTTCCAAAATACCGTGGAAGGTCTCAAGGATTCTTTCTTGGCCATGGGCTCCAAACCTCACCACTTCAAACCACACCATTTACCACATAAATGCTCAATGCTGTTTGTTAAATAAATGAATGCTCGGCTACCTCAGAAGTGCCAACATCTTTACCGACTTGTTTCTCATCTCAAGACCACCACAGCATTCTTCCCCCATTGCATTCTGACTGCATGACTCAATAAATGATGCAAACTACTTTGCAGTTGTATTTGGAAGAGTTAGTTATAGGTGGAGATTGGGGATTTCTATGCAGGCAAGTGACAGATATCACTTGAAAATGCTTAAGGGAATCCAAGGATAATTTTGTGAGACTGTTTACGATGAGTATGAAAGAAGATTCATAAACCTTAATGATTTCTATGTAGATTGATTATATTTTAAATTTTTTCTGCATCTTCATAAAGGAACTGAAAGCAAACTAAATGGCTGTGAAGCTACTTTATAACATACCAAGGGAATATGGGGCAAAGGGTATGAAACTATAAAACCCAATGCCACTCTTCTGCTTATTATAGTTCTGGGATGTCATTATGTAAATCTTATTACTTTTGAAAACTAAGAGCTCTTTTATGAAATGAAAGTAAATCATCATGCAGAATGGAACTGCACACCTTAAAACTCCAGGATCAGCACTGTGGACTCATTTGTAAAAACCAAGACTATAAAAAGAAAATTATAGCACATATAGTTTGGAAAATGGAAAGAGAATCACAAAACTTTAAGAAGAGTCTTAATTTAATATGATAAACAGTAAACTGATAATTATTCCTATTTTCAAAGATAAACCTAATGAAATTACTCCAAAGAGAGGTCCTGGCTGGAATGTTCTCCTTGATGCCTCTGGTACCCCAGAATTGGCTTTGGTCAGAGAAGCAGCTGCTATTGAGGTTCCAATTACACAGGACATTTCTATATCTTTAACATAGAAAACCAATTCTAGACAGATACCCTTTGAGACATTCATTATAGATGAAGCTGTTCTGTCTGCAAATATGCACAACAATTTTTATTTTTGCTGCTTTGAAAGTGTTGTCTTCCCTCATTCAATATGTTTATGATGATGTCTACCAATGCATAAATTTACTTATATTGTGTTGAAATGCAATAGAAATGCCTGCTTAATGTGATTTCTCCTTTGCTATTGGGAAGGGTGTCAATGTTAAACCCTAAGGGCAGGCATTACAGTGTGGTGTCCCCAAATATGGCAATTTCAGAATAGACCTTTACTTCATTATTTTTATTTTACTTAAATAAGAAAACAAAATGAATAATTCCAGTGCCCAGATAGTTGGTAGACATTTAAAAAATAAAACATAGAAAATAATACACGTTAGAATATTAAAAGAGTACAGAAAGTGGGGCTTCCTTTCTCTTCTGCAGGGCCTCTCTCAAAAGCAATTACTATCGATAGCTACCAATCTATTTTTAACTTGTTTAATATGTGAGTCTATTTAAAAAGTTTAATAAAAATATGGCTGGGGAGTCAGTTGAATAAGCATCTGACTCTTGCTCTCAGTTCAGGTCTTGATTTCAGGGTTGCTGAGTTCAAGTCTTGTGCTGGGCTCCATGCTGGGTGTGGAGCCTACTTAAAAAAAAAGTTAAGAAAAATATTAGCTCATAAGGACCTAGATCTTATTAATTCAAAGTTACCTTATTTTGCCTGAAAAATGAAATTTAAAAAATTTTAAGAAAGCATATGAAGGCATAGAAAATATAGATGTCAATAGGACATTGGAAGTAATTACAAGGGCATGGAGATTGCTTAAGAATCCTTCTCTTTCCCTCGGCATCTCCTCCTTCATGCTCTCTCTCTCTCTCTCTAAAAAAAAAAAACCCATAAAAAACAAACCAACCAACAAACAACAAAACTAATTTAAGAATAAACTAAGCTGCATTAAAAAAGAAATCAACAGAGTTGATGACAAAATATTTAGAGTAAGATGGATGATCATTTAAGTATTTTATAGACATGTGCATCTCCTAGGGAAGACAGGGAAAGAAAACCACATGATGATAACTTCAGAGGATAGAGATAACTTCTCTGAATGTTTAATTTATTTGGAAATGATCACAACCTTTGAGAAGATTCTATAAATTAGTTTTGTGTTCCAAATTAGGAAGGAATAATGGCCCGTCTGTTTTTTTTTATATGGCAGACAAAGTCTAGTATTTATTGTTCTAAATGGGAACAATATGTTTTTATTATGTTTTATTTCATGATCCTTCACTATGTCAAAAAAAAAAAAAAAGGAAAACTAAACTGGGAATGAAGGGTCTCTAAAATGATCTTTGTTGTGCCAAAAGTCCATGCTAATCTGCTTTTTGACTTACTTTTCATTGCGCAACATCATTGGGGACTTGGCACGCCCCTCAATCTGAATCTATTATAACTCTATGAAGAATTTGTATATTACACATGTATGACATCATAGTCAATGATAATTCCAACATGCTTACTTAAAATCTCAAGGACCTTTTAAACCAATTACAGCAATTTTCAGTATCCAAGGACTAACTCTGATTTATAGTTTGGATACCAATTTTATATTTGTACTTAGAACTGGAATTAAAATTATGTATATGCATATTATCTGCCCCTTATTAGCTATCTAACCTTAGGCAAGTGACATAACCTCAAATTTCTCATCTACAAAATGCAATACTAATATTATATGTATATATATAACATTATATAGGATAGGTTTGTTATGAAGATTATCTAAATTCAGGTAAAGAGAATGCCTGGAAATGTGCTGGGCACATAGTTTTCTGTAAGTTGCTTTCATTACCATCATTAATATTGTTATTAATTAACATAAACATACAGGTAGAGTATATTCCATTATAAATCTATGAAATGACAATTCTCTCATCTTAAGAAATGTCAAATAGACAGTGGCATATAAATTTAAGAAAAGAGGGAACCCTGGGTGGCGCAGTGGTTTAGTGCCTGCCTTTGGCCCAGGGCGCGATCCGGGAGACCCAGGATCGAATCCCATGTCGGGCTCCCAGGGAATGGAGCCTGCGTCTCCCTCTGCCTATGTCTCTGCCTCTCTCTCTCTCTCTCTCTCTGTGACTATCATAAATAAAAAAAAATTAAAAAAAAAATAAATTTAAGAAAAGATATTGTATAAGTCACTTAAAATTATGTCACAAGATACAGATTTTTTTCTTCCTTTGAAGCAAATGTTTCTACAGCATGTTGAGTTCATAAATTACTCTGAAACACATTTTTAAACTTAGAAGAACTAATGCACTAGCAGTATGTTTATTTCTAAATAAAAGAAACTTCAGAAAAGAAGCTCATTTAAGGGAAAAACAAGAAAACTCTTTGAAATTTATGATCTATTTCTACTATAGTAGATAATCATTATGCCATTGGTTGGATCTTTGGACTTAATTATGTATGTGTGCACTCATTTATCCCCCTCCCCCCCCAACAATGACATTTGGAACTCAATAGCTCAGGTTATTTTTTTAAGAGCCTGAATTTTGACCCAAATCCTTCTATCTCTACCTAAATTTCTCCCAGTGTGTCTCCTTATTTGGCCACAGCTACCATTTCTCTGGCCTATCCTATCTCATATATTAGAAACTTAAAAGGGAACGATGATTTAAAAAAAAACAAAAACAAAAACAAAACAAAAAAAACCTCTCAGGAAGTACTAGTGGGAAGAGACCAATGTAACGTTGAGGGTCTAGGTGTCCAATTCTGATCTCAGTACTAAAAATTAGGAATATATTGTAGATCAGAAGAAGAGTTGCATTATGGCATGACCACACAAGGTAAAATAACCACCCAGTAAGACTTAGCCTAAAAGTACCAGGATTAGCCAAGGTTTATTAAAGACCTTTGAAAATCTGCAGAGATGAGTGATAGGTACCATCTCGCACCCATTAGGAGACAAAAGGGGAAGTGACAGCAACTCTTCTGGGAATTCACCAAAGAGCACTAATGCAACATCACTAAACAGCCAAAATATATTCTGATTGCAGCTGAGGAAAAAAGTGCTGTAGAAGACTGTACAAACAGTGGTGTAGTATCATCTGTGCCCATGTGAAAACTTCTTTCTTCTACAGTGTCTGCCTTACATCCCATTTTAGTTATATACAGTGGGTAGCCAATTATTTTCCATCCCCATCTTGAATGTGAATGTGAATGTGAACACTTTATTCTGGGCTCAATGCAATTTTGCTCCCATCCAATAAACACTATGGTTGGATTAGGGAACAAGATTATGAGGCTATAGCAAGGATTTTTTATTCAGGGCAAAAGGATATTAACAATAATTAAAACATTTTGTCTTTCTTTTTTAGGAACAGAAGCCCAATGTGGATCTCCTTCACTGACATAGTATATGCAGAGGTGGGCAGGAGCAGCCAGGAAGAACTGGAAGAACTGGTCTAGTGAAGTACAATATTTATGTCCTTATGGGGCAAAACTTCAGAGGTCTATGTGATTACTATTAATGGTGTGCTACTCTAAGGAGAAAAAAGAAAACGTTAGTATCAACTTCTTTCTTATTTTTGTTTTTGCAAGGAGAGAAAATTAAGGTTACATTAAAATGCAAAGGATGTTATAATAGGAAGGAATCTTATCTTAACAAAGTTCCCCTTATTAACTTTATGAAAATGGCCCTATATTCAGGCCTTACTAGGACAGTCTTATTTTACATCTCTTTTTACAGAGTTACTATTAAATGTACCCCCTTCCATTGTTAAACATGGACTAATTAGAAGCTAAAATAATTACGCTATCTGTAATAAATGCCCTCATTTTACCAACGGGCTAAGATCTGTTTCTCCAGCACTGACCTGGCACACAGGTTGAATATGTGATGAACTGCTAAATTCCTAGGCCATTGCTTTGTCACCTTCCCATGCTACCCTAGCAAAGTACAGGACTGACTGTTCAACAGAAATAGACATATGGAACCTGTGGATTTCACTTAGAGGGCAACAAAATGACATCACTATTCTTCAGCTGCCCAAGTCATTGAAATTTACCGATGTGGAAAAAATGTGTGAATGTGCAAACTGCAGTCTACTATTATCTCCAACCCAAGGGAAAATTCACTCATCTATGAGACTATTTTTAGCTATATGCAGTGGGTGGACAAGCGGTTGTTTCCATCCCCATGTTAGGCATGAGTGTGACCATCTTGCTTAGAGGTTCAATGTACTATTTCCACTCACAAATATTAGAGTTAGAATTAACTTGCCATGGCAAGATTTTTCAGTTTAGAATGGAAGACTAATGAATACGCTAAACAATTTTACTTGTCTTCCTTAGAAACCTAAAATGCCAACCATTTTCTTTTGATTGACCTTACCAACTGATATGTATTTTAATTTTTATTTCAAGTGTTCAAGCATCCAACAGTTATTTTTAAATCAGAAGCCTGGCTTCCATGAAGCCAGTACTCTATAGAAATTTGTTAACAGTAATAAAAGCCATCTTATTTCCTACTGAAGATAAAGATATAGTTCATAAAAAGGAAGTAAAAAAACAGAAGAACTTATAAGAAGTTTGCATAATAAAGATAATTTCTTGAACTCTCTAATATAGAAGGCAAACTAGTTTCACAATGCCTACAAACACCGCTAATCAATCAGTAAAACAGTATTTTAGAGAAAATTGTATTAGTAACTGACACCAAATGACTCTTTTTAAAAAAAATTACTCATTCACTAGTAATATAAATCAATTCACTGATCATTTCAAACATAACTCCATCTTGTGCTTTTACCATAAAAGGGAAATATTTGTTTCTCTTTGAGAATCCTTGAAAAAATTATTAAAGCTTTAAAAATTTATTTTTATCTATATATAGTCTCACAAGTTCTTATTATAACTTTAAGGAATAAATGAGTAAGGATGATAAATACATTTAGGATATATATGTACATATATGTATGTGTGTGTATAGCTGGACTAATCATTAATTTATACTTAATCATTTTTTTTCTAAGAAAAGTAAAGAGTGCCTCCTATATGAGATTAAATTTAAATAATAATTTGAAAGTAATTACTGTCCCTTGAGAATTATGGTAATTGATAAGAAAAGATAGCATTAGATGCATTATCAATTAAGTGATACAAATCTAAAACTGTTTTCTAGTGAATTTGCACTGACTTAATTACTAATAAGCTATATCAGCTATCTTTCCGGTAAACAATATTTATAAGATTCTTTACTAAGGTTAAGTACGTAGTCTATAATTTCAAAATAAAAGGCAGGGAATTGGCCTACATGAAACAAACCCACTTGTTTTCACTACTTCTTTCTTTTTTAAGCTGAAATAAGTAACCAACATTCTCAAGTTAAAAGATTATAAATTTAGAAAACGATCACAACAGAAAAATATATGGTGACATAAATAAGATCATCTTAACTAAATACATATTTTCCCTTTATGTAGTTTTCATATTTGTACCATGATTTTGCACTAGATTAGGAAATAATGAGACTCACAGTAATTCAACAAAAGGACAGAGACTGTTAAAGAAACAAATATTTCCCTTTATTTGATTACATTATCTATTCATAAGACATTCAAAATAATTAAAATTCTCAATTTACACAGACCTATAAATAATGCTATTTGACTGAAATCCAGCCAGCAAATAGCAATAATATATGTGAAAAGGTTACTCATGGAATTTCCACACTATGCCAGTTTAGTAGCACGTAACAGTAGACTCAGAATTATCACCATTTCAGAATCAGAACAATAACCCCTAAGAGTATTTGATCAATAATGAGTTTGCCTTACTCCTTTGCCAGCTGCACACTAGTTGGTTTTGCTCCGATAGGTATCCCATATTTGTGCAAAGTGTTAATCAAAATCTCTCTCATGTCGTTGTTGTACGAATCAAAGTCAAACACATTCCTAACCACACTGGAGAGACCTTCAGTGGGAAATTTCTGTATTAAAAAAAAAACAAACAAAAAACCTTATGGACACGTGATAAAACATACAACATAATAAAGATTAAAAAAATAATAGAACAATAATGATTGAACAAACTTTAGCAGATATTTATGAACCTTTTCTGGTAACAAGATAGGAGGAATATATACATTTTCCTTTGTTTGCTCTGATAACTTAATATTTTCTTTTTCAAATAAATATCAGAATTTGAGGGGGAACACTTCCTTCTCTCAAATGCTATATCAATGCTCTGATCCTGTTTGGTGACTTTCATTGCCTTTAAGATGAGTAGTAGATTGACTAAATAAAAAAATGCTATTTCCGGGATCCCTGGGTGGTGCAGCGGTTTGGCGCCTGCCTTTGGCCCAGGGCGCGATCCTGGAGACCCGGGATCAAATCCCACATCAGGCTCCCGGTGCCTGGAGCCTGCTTCTCCCTCTGCCTATGTCTCTGCCTCTCTCTCTCTCTGTGTGTGTGACTATCATAAATAAATAAAAAATTAAAAAAAAAAGGTATTTCCATAGAAAGAACAGTGTTGGATATCTATATAGAAGTATTTAGAGAAGTCACAGATCTGTGAGTAAATGAAAGGAAAGATAAAGGAGCAAGAAAAGAAGAGAAGAAGAACATAGAAAGTATAGTAAATAGACAAAAAGGGAATAGCGGAAGGAAAGAAAATATTACTAACAGTGAGATTTATACTGGCTGTGTACTCTGTGTCCTCTACTGGCTCTGTCTTGTTTTTTTTTAGGCACAGGGATCAGAGCTGGGCTTTTCATGGTTTAATACGCAGAATGAAGCTTTCTATTTTCCTTTCTAGATTTTCCTTAGAGGACTGGGGATAGGTCAAAGGTCAAGAGTCATTGGGTTGTGACTTTTTGCTAAGGACTATTATTTATTATAAAAGTACTGCTGACCTGGGTTGTTTTCTTCTCCAAGGTGGACTATATATTGTACATGGCTACAATGGATTGCATTTTCCTGTCCATTTATTGAATCTTAAAGAACTTTCTTGCAGTATTTACAGGCATATAATAGTTACTTCCTACTGAGTTTTCTATTTCCGTGTCTTTTGTTTTCAAAATGAAAATATTTTTCACTCAGATACAACATGCTTGTTGTATAAAGTCCAACAGTGGTAAAGTTTCCCTGCTGTCTCACTCTCTTGTCTTCCTTTGCCCTCACCAAATTTCCTAATTCCTTGATGATGGCAATGGCATAGAATTTCACCTAAGTCAATTCAAAGGCTAACATAAACTGTTAGTCTTCCAGATTTAAATCAGAAAGGGAGACAGAACGTAAAGACTGCTAACTCTGGGAAACGAACTAGGGGTGGTAGAACCCCTTCTACCACCCCTAGTTCGGGTGGGCGGGGGGTGGGAGTGAATGGGTGATGGGCACTGGGGGTTATTCCGTATGTTAGTAAATTGAACACCTATAAAAAATAAATAAAAAAAAATTTTAACCTCAAAAAAAAAAAAAAAAAAGAATAGGATTGGGTAGAGACTTTCAACAGAATAGTGCAATGTCCAGGTGTTTTCAGTTGAGGATACTCTAAATTCATTTTAACATGAATTTTTTTGATATCTCATTTTTTTTGCCATCTCACAATCTCAAATTGTGTTTGTAAGAGTCAAATAGCAAGTGTATAAGTAAAAGCAGCAACATAAATACTTTCCAGTGAGATACATTTCAATAACTTTGTTTGGTAAGATTCATATTTATCATTAAAAAATGTAATAAAAATAAAATAAAATAAAATAAAATAAAATTTAGATTAAAACACTTCATATTATATAATCTGAATCAGTACTGTATCTTAGAAATTGAAAGACATGGTATAAATTAAGCAATCTAAAAAAAAACCAAGATTGATGGTTTGTTTTAAACCTTTATGCACTAGCGTGTGTCATACCTGTAAATGCTTCACTATGTTGACAACTTCTCTGGTAGAATAAGGATAGTTAATAATGCCCTGGTCAGCTAAACTCCTCAGCTCTCCAAAGGCAGCTACAAGCTTCTCAAGGATGGGCTTGGGCACATTTGGTCCATATTGCCTGAGCATTTCGAGCTCTGAATGGGGTTTGGGATTATCAACTGCATGGCAGCTAAAAATATCACCTGTAGGAGAAAAGATTCACATTGAGCATGCCAGTAATCCGTTATAATGCCATAGGAACTATGGAATGGTCATTTAAAGAGCCATTGGTTGTTCACCAAAGCACTTCTATTTTTAAGTGTGTAAAACTGCATAGAAAGCCTGTGCAACAATAGGATGGTATAGAGTAGAAAGCAAATCACTGAAGCAAAAGAAAAGGAAATTGAATGATGTGTGGTTTATTATTCACAGATTTATTTCTGTTAAAAAATTATATAATATTTGAATACAATCCCAATGGGAGATACTCAAATAAAAACAAAAAAGAGAAGACTCCCCGTGTCTCTGCCAATCCCACTCCCTCTTCCATAGGCAGCCAGTATTAACAGTTCAGTGTATTTGTTCTTCAATACCTGCATGAGTCTTTTTAAAAATGCATAAATACAACATATAGTTTTGGTAATTTATTCCTTTTCTATTAATTGGAAAATACTTTTCATATGGTTCTGAGACTGCATTTTTAACACATGTTGAATATTTTCGAAATTATATACACCTATCGTGTATATACGATACGTGTATATACACGTGTGCTTCTTTATGGATCCAGAAAGAGGGAATTAGTAGCATTGCTCTATACATAATTTGTATCTTGTACAGATTGCTAGAATACACTTTGGAAGTTAGTTTTGGAAAAGGAAGCCCTCAGAGACAATGTCTAAACTAAAATGAAGAAAAAGGAACATAGAAATATTTCAACTGTAATTTAGGCAACTTGAGATTATCCTGGAACAGTATAACCTATCCTTAAGACAGATGATTTCTCATATTAAAAGTTCACGTAATTTTACTGATTCATAATCCAAGAAACCAGGGGCCAAAGGAAGTTACAGTAAAGAGATATGCATTATTTAGCATGTTCATTTTATTTTATTTTTTTAGCATGTTCATTTTAAAAAGAACTTTCTAGTTCTTAAAAATCATTCAAATTATAGGGGTGCGTGGGTGGCTCAGTTGGTTAAGTGTCTGACTCTTGACCTTAGCTCAGGTCATGATTTCAGGCTCATGAGATTGAGCCCCATGTAGGGGGCTCAGCATGGAGACTGCTTAAGATTCTTCCCCTCCTTTTCCCTTTGCCCTTCCTCCTCTACTCATGCACACACTCCCTCTCAAAAAAAATCATTCAAATCATAATTTATCATTATTATGTATTTATAAAAGTAACTGAATAAAATGCAAGCCATGATAACTTCAAGCTTGTATCTCACAGACTATACACATTTGAACACAAATATGAAGTACATGTTTTTTTGCGGAAAATCAAATACAATACATTAACCCTTTATTCATTCATTCATCACATAATTATTAAATATCTCCCATGAGCCAAGTACTATTCTAGGAATTTTATACATATCAGTGATCAAAAACACAAAATTCCTGTCCTTATTAAGTTTATATTCTGAAAATGAACAGTAACTATAAATGTTAGACACTGTATGTTTCCAAGAGAGAAAAAAAGAAGAGAGAAGCACAGCACAGGACATCAGAAATGGTAATGGTTGGGGAGGTGAGTCAGGTAGGTCTTGTTGAGAAGATGACATCTGAGCAAATGCAACTATTGGTAGAGAAAGAACATTCCAGGCAGAGGGTTATAGCTAATATATAGCCCTAAGGCAAGTGTATCTCGTATGTTCAAGAAGCAGCAGGAGGGTAGAGTGACTGGAAAAGAATGAGTGACGGGAAGAGCATCATAGAACAGAATGAACAGGAAGTCAGAGAGATAGACTCTTCTGTAGAAATTCTATATGTGTATAAGCATATTCATGTATATACCTCCTTCTTGCCTTTTTTTTTTTTAATTAATTCAAATGATAGACCACTATTATGGCTATCTGTTTCACTAAATATATCTTGAGGATTGTTTTTGTTTTTTTTTAATCAGCATAGGTAAACTTAGCCCATTCTTTTTTTCACTGCTGCACAGACTCTATTATGTGTGTATCATGGAATTACTTTATCCAGTTCCATTTGAATGGACATTTGGGTTGTTCCCATTGTTTGGCTACTTCCTGTAAACAATGCTATATTGTCTATCTTTGTACTTAAATCATTGTACAGGTAATTCTCTTGAATAAATTTGCTGATATGGAATTGTCAGATCAAGAATCCTAGAAGACTGAGCCTGCTTCATATTGAAAATGAGAATTACTGGTAGCTAGAATTACCTCCTTGCTATAGAGAAGTCCTTCTAAAAGTCTCCTGATGATGAAGTTTGTCTAAGGGCCTCTCTGATCCATATGAATCAGTCACCTGGATTTGAGCTGGTCTCAAATCCTTATAGTTAACAGGGGATGTGACAAAAACCACACTACAAACCATTCCTTATTTTGTGCAGGACCTTTTTTGTCCTTTTAGAGGCTCCAAACAACAAAGTATAGTATAATAGTTTGAGAAAACAGGATCTGGAATCAGACAGACTTCAATTTGAAGCCTACTTCTAACACTATTATCTAAGTGACTCCAGAAAAAGTGGATCCCTCTGAATATTTGATACTCTCCTTCCCTAAAATGAGATAACAAATACTCTCACCAGGTGGTTGTGATGATGACACAGCACATGCAGCATTCAATGAGACCTGCTTCAGCATTGCTACTAAGACATTATTGTTATTGCTATTATTTTTTTTATTGTTTTCATTAATGTTTTTACCTAAAGTACCGAAGAAATCATTGCCTAAGAAAGGAAATCCAGGTCTGTTGGCCAAGACAATCATTCTAAAATCAGGATGAATCACAATAACGTTTTCTCTTCCATTGACATTAGCAGAATCTGAAAAACAGAATTTCTATTTAGTCTTTATTCATATTTAGTAATTCTTAGGAATATCAAGTGATGGCCTTGAAATAATATAAGCAGTCATGTTGTTCAGTCATAAAGAACTCCAAAACTCAAAAAAAAAAAAAAAAAAAAAGAAGAAGAACTCCAAAACTCTGGTTGTCACAATTTGGTTATAGGGAAAAAAACTTTCTTGAGAATTGTGCTTAAGAACAGAATACTGATGAAGCACATACTGAATTTTACAGGGACTTGTATTTTTATGTAAATTCAATGTACATCTAAAAAGCAAACTTGTCCAAATATTGTTTTGCAGTATTGAAATTTGGCTTGAGGTGCTATTATTTCTCAAAAAAAGAAAAAGATAAAGAATCCATAATGAAGAATAATCCAAAGGATACTTGAAGGACAATCCAAATATCCTTTGGATTTCATAAGATCAGTAGCTGCATCACTTTGCCTGCCATCACGCAGCAAATGAGTGATTCCTTTTTCCAATTATCTACTTTGAAACTTAATATAGAATAAAGCCCTTGAGCACCTAGTCAGCTCATTAGTGCAATGTTGACATATTTCCAATTAAAGAATTCTACCTTGGTTCTTAAAATAAGTAACTGCAAGTTGATGGAAACTTCCTTTGTGCAAATGTTTAAGGCAGTAAAGAAACTGAATATAATATTCTACTGGCTGATGTACATTTCAGATAGAACTGCTAGTCTAGGCGATAATTTCAGATGGTAAAAACTTTATTGTGGTTATTTTGAGAAGGAATGCTTGTCATCTGGGTTTATTTAAATTCCCGCCTTAGGCTGTCCATCTTTTAAAAAGGATAGCTGTGAAGCACCTGCAGTTTTGAGATGACTCTGTATGAATCTATACTTAATCTTTTTAAATATAATCTTTCAAATATGCCATATATTTGTGCACAAAATACAATTAATAGTCTTAATGTTTGAGCCCCGTTAATTTTAGTTGTGGTGGATAAAAGGGTATGTGTCACAGGCAAACTTTAATTAGTTAATTAAAATAAAAATGGCAATAAAAAATCAAAACTGAAAAAGGAAAGAAAACGGAAAACACAGCTCTAGAAGTGATGCTTTAAGAAACCATGTTCAGAACAGCTTCAGAGGCTCTTGTGTTTAAAATATTGTGTACAATCAAATTGGAGTTTAAAAATTAGGATGACTCCTTTTCTTCTAGACTACTCTTCAAAAATACATTAGAAAATGTAGAGGATCATCAGGAGATAATCACTCTTTAACTACAATTTTGTTTCAGCAATTATTTTCTTGTTTTCTGTTAACTGTCTTCAAAATGCATCTAAAAAGGGCAGACAGATTCTGATCCTGAGAGTCTGAATGAGATCTTCATAGGAGGTAGTATCCAGGCTAACTCAAATTCTCATTTTTCCCATAAAATCACTGTGAAGTCGATATGTTAGAATATTTTTATTATTTATATTTATACTTGTATTATTTATATTGTATGTTAGTTTCCTAGGCTTGGAAATGGCCATCTCCCAATGATAATGTCTAAGAAGAACCTGTCTAGTGAGGCACTTGTACATTTTCAATGGGTTTTCTTGACATATTCTCTTTGAATACTGAAGATTTTAGTTCTTAGTTTCAATTTGCTTGGTTACTCTGCTATTGCCTATATGTATTTTCAATGGCTAGTTACAGATGTTCAAGTCTCATCACACAAAAATTTAAATTAGAAACTAGAAAATATTCTCACATTACATCAAACAATTTTTCTTTATAAGTTAAATGGACAAATGAGACTCATCAATCTACGGTTTTTCTAACAATAAGAAAAATAAATAAATGAATGAATGAATTGAATATAAGAAGATAGTCCTAAGCACAGGATAACTTCTTCCTGAGGTAGGGGTGTGTGGGTGTATGGGTGTGTGTACATGTGCATGAATGCATGAGTGTGTGTGTATATATACACAAGCGTACACATGGATTCAGGTATCTATGAAAAAAATATATATATAACATACAAAACTCCCTGGTGAGTTTTTCTAATTATTGAGTAATAATAACATTAATTTTAATATTATAAGTCATAGAAACATGCTAGAGCTTTTAAGAAATCCAAATAATAAGAAAACAAATTGCACAAAATAATGGAGAGATGAGTATAATAAGATTATAGCTGGTATTCTCAGAGTAGAAAAATATAAAGCTGATTTGTCTTAAGAGTACTATGGAAATTTTTAAAGGTGCTCTCTGGCTGTAAAAATGTGAAACAAAGATTCAGATGTACTGACTTTTAAAAATGACTGTCAACACAGACAGCTTCAGTTATATTGAATTTATGCTTGTTGCTTGTAGATTAGTCAGCTAAGTGCGTGATTTGATACCAAAGATGTAAAATTTGCATATATTGAAAGCCTTTTTATATACTCACTTGCAACAATGCGTCTTCCATCTGCTAGAATCATTTCTCCATTTTCTACTAGAGTTTTTAAAATACAGGTGACATTTGTTGGGGCTTTGTCTGCCTCATCTACCACCAGAACATGACCCAACTTTACTGCTTTAACCTTTAAAGACAGAACATTTATCATAAACAAAAAAATGAGAGCAAATGTTTTAAAATTTTTATCACCATTGCTTTGGGTTTATAATAGTAGCTAGTTTTATTTAAGTTATGGGTATACTACCACAAAAAAAAGTATGTAGCAGAGCTGGAAACAAAATTTATGGATCTCTACCAAAAGCTTCACATAGTTACTAAACTGTTAACTCTGCAGTAATCACTTTATTTCCCTTTAGCATCATAATTATTCCTATGTTGGTGATGTCCATATTTAACACCCCAGAGTCGTGTTTTAGAGGATATTTAAAACAATATAACAAATACAGAAATTAAAGTGCCATGGGAATTAAGAAGATTGAGACATCACAATCGAGAGTAGATATTAGACTATTGCATTTGTTATAGCTCTAGAAGTACAGGATTTTAATAGATCAGAATGGATGGTGAAGACATAAGTATTCAGGATATCCATGTGGGATTCATTGATTCCCTAATCAATGGTCACACTCAAGAAAGCCTGAGGCATACTGAGGGAAGAGTGAATATGAGTAGTCTATCTTGGCTGAAGCAGAGGTTAAATGTAAGAAAAGAGAGAATGGTCTGAAAGGGTAGATCAGGTTTCTGCTACAATTTGATTGCCAGACCAAGAAATATGTACTTTATCTCATTAAATAATACATCTATAAAGATTTATGAGTTCAGGCATGATAGGAATGAAGCTTGGAGCTACACTTTAGGACATTTTATCTGGCAGCAATATGCAAATAGACTAAAAGGGGATTACTATAATAATTTGGTAAAAAAGTGGTTTGGGGGACCTGATTTTAGGGGAGGAGGAATGGAAAAATGGAAATAGAAAGCATTAAATTGATCTGAAGAGTTTTTTGGAGGTATAATCTATAGTCTTGGCAAGAGATTAGATGGGAAGTAGGGAAAGGAAAAATAGGAGACTGTCCTAGGTCTTAGGTGTCTGAATAAATGGTGATATTATGAAGAGAAAGGTAAAAGCTAGGATTACCTCTTAAAACCATTTTAAGAGAGTAGATGGGAGAAACACTCAATGAATTTAAAACTTTAAAACTTATTTTTTTAATAGTAAGAAATATCTCAGAACATAAAGTGAACCATATAATAAATTTTTCTCATTATATAGTTTTGGCTAGTAATTTTAAGGAAATACAGATTGAGAAATAGATGATACCCTCTACCACAAATATTTTATTCATATTCTTTTTTTTTAATAATTTTTTTAAAGATTTTATTTATTCGAGCAACACAGAGAAGAGAGAGAGAAAGAGGCAGAGACATAGGCAGAGGGAGAAGCAGGCTCCATGCAGGGAGCCCGATGTGGGACTCGATCCTCGGTCTCCAGGATCACGCCCTGGGCTGAAGGCGGTGCTAAACCCCTGAGCCACCCGGGCTGCCCATTTTATTCATATTCTTAAAAAAAAGTTGATACAGGTTTTTCTCCTTAATTTTTGGGTAAAAATAAACTGAATTTTTAATAGGCAGAAAATAAAGAGCTTCCTAACACTAATCCCCATCCTTCCCATCTCTGTTCAGGGAAAGTTAGGCCCAACCTGGGAGAATTCAGAAGGGAGATTCTAAAGACTTTAATCACTTCAAAAACCTCTGGACCACCAAGGTTCTCATGTGGGTCTATTTGTGCCACTGACACAAAGGAGTTATCTACACAGAGGGACAGGCCCAGCAGGCCAGGATCTTATGTGAGAAGGTGAGGAATGGCTTTTTCCAGCTACCCAAAACACGGGGCTAATATTTTATTCATTAAAATTATTTTTAAAAAATTCTAGAAGCATTATCTAATTCTAAACTCTCATATTTGAAAACAGAAAACATTTTTTTTTTAATTCTGGAATGATAAAGAAATCATTAGAGGATTTCTATCATTCCCTAAATCACTCCAAAGAGCAAAAAAACAGAATAAGAAAACATTTTATTTTCTCAATTATTTGCATTTAAACGTTCACTTTCCAAATGACATATGAATGAGTGTTTTCCAGTTAAGACTGAAATCTTACAAATCCTCCCTCAAAGGCTGAAATATAATCATCATTGAGAAAAATACAGTTGAGAATACTTATACAGTTAGATTACTAACCAAAGGTGAGTCTTCATATACAATTAGTCCATCTTTAACAGAAGGCTGAAGAGTAAGGGTTTGTACTGTGGTGTCCCTAAAATTAAACCAAAACATTTTAAAGTTAGTAAGGAAATACAATGACATGAATAAAATTATTCCACATTAAGACTTCTTTTCAAGTTTCTGTTCATCATTCTGCTTTTCGCAAAATAACAACAATAAAACTCCATTCAGCAACAGTAAATACACGTAAAGTAATACAGCAATACAAGATACAAGTAAAAATTACAAGGGCTTGGGAATCCATCTAAGTTTACAGATTATCTAGGTTCTTCTCTTTTTCTTTCTAGGAATTTCCCTTGTGATCACTTCACTCCTCAAAATCACCTCCTGAGGGTGAAGAGGAGAGATTAAAATATATGTTTGCATTACAGAAATAATAGTTTTAATATTTGAAAAGCATTTTGACAGTAAGTTCGGTGATGACTGGTGTGTTGACATCATGGCTAATTAAGGTAACTCTGTGAATTACACATTCTGGCCCAACTTGCCGTCAGTGTGTGCAAAAGCCAGGACTGTCTCACCTCCCTCTCAGAACTGTAGATTTTTTAATAGTAAGGCAATCCATTTCATTTTCTTAAATCTATTTGCAAGTATGTGCCAGACCTTGCTTTAGATCAGGATATTCAAATTTTCAGTAGTGAGCTATGACTTTCTCACATATATGAAGTTCATATCACGTAAGAATATTTTGGCCAAAAATGTAGAAGCTGCAGGTGATAGGTAGGTCTAGATATGCTCAAGGGGACCAATTTTAAATATTCATCTTCTACATATACTCTATCTTTAAAGCAAAAAATCCTACAGCCATTTTGAGCATGTCAAATGGAGAATTAAATTACTTTCAAAATGTGAATAGCATCTTTCTTTTTAAGAATTCAAAGTTGTCTTTTCAAACTACTCTACCACTTATTCAAGTAATATGTGGAGTTACAGTCATATTCTTCTGAGTACCTACTATGTGTGAGGCTTGTGAACCTCAGGGTTTAGTGCTACAATATGTTTCTGAAACTCAGAATGTGAACCTCAGGGTTTAGTGCTACAATATGTTTCTGAAACTTCTCTCCAAATGCTAACATTTATCACAACCTGTTAAATTTCTAAAATGTGTATCTATTAAAAAAAACAATAAATACCATATGACAATCACAAATAAAACAAACTTAAAATGTCTTTCAAGTGAGGTTTTGCTTTAGCAAAACAAATTAATCAAAATCAGTTAATTGCCTTGAGAGGCAATTGTGGAGTAGTGGAAAGACTTTGGAGTCAGACCAATCAAGATTGAGAATCTAGTTGTCACTGTCTCTCAAGGCAATTATCTGATTTTGATTAAATTTGTTGAATAAATGAATGCATGAATAAAATGACAAAGTGCTAAAAGTTAAAAATGGATGCTGAAGCTTATAGCACAACATACAGTATGTGGATTTCCAAATATATTGGACCATGAGCCCCCTCCCCCTTTTTTAATAGAGAATCTGAAACTATAGAAACCACTTTAGTAAATGTTGCGTTAGATTAAGTCTAACTCTCCTCAATGTAAGGAATCTTTTTTTTTATATATAAGATTTTATTTATTTATTCATGGAAGACAGAGAAAGAGAGGCAGAGATATAGGCAGAGGGAGAAGTAGCCTCCAGAGAAGCAGGCTCCATGCAGGGAGCCCAATGTGGGACTCAATTCTGGACTCCAGGATCACGCCCTTAGCTGAAGGCAGGTGTGCTTAACCGCTGAGCCACTGAGGTGTTCCAGGGTGGCTTTTTTTTTTTTTTTTAATTAATCCCAGGAATCTTTTTTTAAATTAATTTATAAGCACATATTAGTACAGTCATGTCAAGAAGTACACTTGGGGTTGACTAGTCAAAGGATGTCCCCATAGTTATGGTTTATGTCCAGCATGGACTCCAGTTGAGTTGAATTTAGAGTGATTGTTATGAGTGACTTCTCCATCAGAGTCCTCATTTACCAGGGCTTGAGCAGATATATTGGCAATACAACTATTAACATTGAAAATTTCAAAAAAAAAACATTGAAAATTTCTAGACTGGACGCCTGGGTGGCTCAGTGGTTGAGTGTCTGCCTTCAGCTCTGGGTGTGATCCTGGGGTGTGGGATCGAGTCCCACATGGGGCTCCTTGTGGGGAGCCTGCTTCTCCCTCTGCCTATGTCTCTGCCGCTCTCTCTCTCTGTGTCTCTCATGGATAAATAAAATCTTAAAAAATAAAATAAAATAAGATTTCTAGACCACCTAACTTCTTTGCACCTAGCTTAAAAGGCTTCTCCTTCTATTTTGACTTAATGGCGATTGGCTTCAGTTAATTCCCTGGAGGTCTGGCCTATTGCCCTTCTTGACCTCTATTCCAAGCTCCCCCCCCCCCCCCCCCCCCCAGATTCTGGCTCTCATGGATCTGATGCTTGTCCTGTGATCTACCGCTTCCTATAGCCCAAGCACTACACTTTACAAAAAATTCAATATTGTTCTTTCATATTGGCTAAAATTCAAATTAAAATGTGTTTGATATAAAGCCTTGAAGATGTTAAGAAACGTGAAAACATATTATGACACTTTATTGATGCTTATCAACTTTTAGTGCAAATAAAATGTTTCTTATTCAATATAATGATATCTAGTCATATACCCATTTTCTGTATTCCTGGGTCTTATAAGTCTCCTATAGGATATACTTTATGTTATCTTCTACTAAAAAGTTAATTTTTAGAGTTTTAAACAAATAAGCACATAGTTTAATTTCACATAGATTCGCTGTTAATATTCTAGCAATACAGAAGGGGGGAGGTGGGTGAGGAAAAGAAAGAGATGTGTTCACACAGATTTTTATAGCAATATAATGAATTTCTCACCTCGTTTGTCACATATTTAATGGGCATCAACATGACACCTTCTAGCATCAAAATGGAAAAAGGAACTCTTATGTCATTGTCAGTGGGAAGGAAATTCAAGCTGAATTCCAATTTTAAAAAGGCAAACATAATTGTTCTATAACACTTGAATTCTGATAGGATACAACTTGCCAAATTAGATTTATCAAAAGACTTCTGTGCTAGAAATAAAAACCCCAGGTTTGACAGAACATGTATAAATCAGATGATTTCCAAAAGGGACTACAAATGAGAATGAATACAAGTGTAAAGCATGGCTTTCAGTGGAGTGAAAAAGAGGAATTTATAGGAAAGTAGTGGTTTTGTTCTGTTCTTTTCATCGATCATCCTATACATCAAAGGAAAAGCAATCGTTAGTAAAATATGTAAAATAATATGCAATTAGAAAAACTGTTCGGCTTATATGATAATAAGTTTCACTGGTTATGTAAGAGTGGAAAATAACCCACGATCTTCTGCATAGTACTTAACACAACAAGAAAAAAGCTTGTTTTTCAAGGTACCTTACAATATTATAAACTTCAAACTTAGTTAAATGATAAGGTAATCATTACTGTCACAAGTAGCATATAGCCAATATAATGATTCTTTTTCAGAAACATTGATTAAAATCATTGCTCTGTATTTAGGAGCATCTTGGATCAAAATATATTAATTAGTTTTCCACACATATAGGCAATAACCCTAAGAGAATATTTTATTTGCTACCATTTTAATTATATTATGATTTTTTTCTTCTCAAGAACAGCTTTGAAATATAAGCTTATAAAAGTTTAAATAGTCAATAATTTCAACAATATTGGGGAGAAGGAAATTTAAAACACACTCAAATCACATTTCCTTAGCCTAAGTTTTAATGAAAAGATGGTTTTCCAGTTATAACTGTTATCCTTAATGTTTGAATTAATTAGAATGTTCAGCTAATTGCTGTCATAAATGTTCTCGCTTCTCACTGTCTTGCAAATTAAAGCTGTCTATCAATTAAAGCCTGTGTAGATAGAGGGGTTACTCAAAGAAATACAATGCTAAACTCTAGTCTTCTTTTAACTCTGTGATTTAAAAATTTTTTAAATTAGAGTTATTAATGTTTTGATAGTGATTTAAAATCATTCCAGATGCAATAAAAGTAATTAGGTTGTATAAAGACCAAGTTTTATCAAAATAAGGAAAAAGAAAATTGGCCTTTAGAGAGCAAGCCGAATCTGTTCTTGGAATTTTGCTTGTAAAGGTACTTAACTAAGCTAATAACTGCTGATTTACTGAGGAGCAAATGATCTCAAAATAGTGATGTTTATTTTGAAAATGATATTTTAGTAAGTTGTGTTTAAACTGGCTTATGATTAGCTTTCTTTTAGAAGAATAGTAGCTAAACATAAGAGTGAAGGAAGAAAGAAGATACCCAAAAGTTTCAAATAGCTAACAAAATTATCTCTAACTTCATAGTTCATTAAATAAAATTGGCTATAGGAATAAACTACTCATTAATATGAGCCAAACATGAGAAAGCAAAGAGAGAATATAGCACATAGGAGGTACTTAAGAAATATTTGCTTAATATTTTTAAAAGAGGGATGATTATGAAAACAGAATTAAATCTTAATTTTTGCCAATAAGAGATAAGCATAACATCACTGATTGAGAAGTAAATGATGCTGAAAGATATTTTCAAGTGAAAAAGAGTTCATGGTATCATCAGGAATATCATTTCCATAGGCTTATTTTAAATAATCAATGAAATAAAGGTAAGGGACACTAATAAGAATTTCTTTTTTTTTAATTTTTTAATTTTTTAATTTTTTAATTTTTATTTTTTTACTAATAAGAATTTCGACCAATAAAACAAAGAGTGGTAATTAGAAACAGTTGATACAAACAAATTTAAAATTTAAACGATGTTTACAAATATTCTGGGCTCTCTTGAATAGTAGCACACCACTTCTCTACCCTTGCCTATAAAAGGCAAATATATTTCTCCATGTTGAGAGAGAAACTTCCCAAGGCCCTCAAACAGAAACAGCCCCTAATATAAGCAGTGCTACCATATAATACAAAAAAAAAGAATGACGCAGCCCGGGGGGCTCGGGGTTTAGCACCGCCTTTGGCCTAGGATCTGACCCTGGAGACCCGGGATCGAGTCCCACGTCAGGCTCCCTGCATGAAGCCTGCTTCTCCCTCTGCCTGTGTCTCTGCCTCTCTCTATTCTTTCATGAGTAAATAAATAAAATCCTTAAAAAAAAAAAAAAGACAAAATTAGCTGTGATTACTGCAGTATTTGTTAAAAACCAGCTCTGGCCTAAATGTGAGTCCTCCAAAATTGGTCAATCACTTAAGCTCTCAAAGCCCAGGATTACTCATTTCTACAGAGGGAATTAGAATATATGAAGAATGTAGTAAAAATAAAAAGCCAGGAAGTTAAAAATGGAGAGAGAAATGGTATTATTATATGTGCTTTGAATGCTTTGAGGAAAAAGTCCTTTTAATAAGATAAGCAAAATATCATTTCTGCCAAAGTGATTGAAAAGACTCCAGTTCTTAAAATAGCTGTTTGGGAGGACTAACAGTTTATTTAGTAGTCAATCACTCATCAGTAATGTGTCCAGATGCAAAAAATCCTAACAAACCATAAAAGAAAGGAAGACATTAGGGAGATAATATTTATGGAAGGAAATCTACTGTGATGCAACACTTCTTTGCTCTTCAAGGGTAGGTTCACTGGGAACAGCAGGTAGAAAACAGCCACAGTAAAGTAATATACAATGGAAGCTAAACATTTCAAAATATGCTTCATTTTCAAAATCTACTTCCCTCCTCACATCTCCTAGCACTATATTAACACTTATTTAAAAAGAAATTCCTCCAATGTGCAAAAGCCATGCTGATAATCACATCTTTTAACAAAATCTGAAAGTTTTGAGCTGTCCAGCCTTTAAAAATAAATCTATGAATATGATATATTTAAAAATTGGATCTTTGGTCTTTACTCTGAAAACTAGCTTTCTGACTTGGTGAATTTTAGGAACTCAGAATGATCTAGTTTCTTTGTGGGAACTTAATTTCCCCTTTTCCAGCCCCAAAAGAAAAAGTTATACAGGTCCCTTATTTCCCTTTCCCCTGACATTAAACAATGCATTTTCTAATCAGTTTTTAAAAAGGAATAGAAGAACAAGATGCAGATTCAATTGCAAAACTGAGTGGGCAAGGATGCACACTGTGTCCACTGGATAAATCTTTATCAGAAAATAATGAGTAATTTATATTTTTTAAAGGCTTCAGTAATTGGATAACAACATAAAAGTGTGATAGTCAGAAATTAATAAATGAATACCTTTTCATACCAGGATATTACCTAATCTCTCATTCAGTAAACATGTATTGAATATTTTACTAATGGGCATTGCTTTAGATGTTAAAGTATCTATGAACAAAACAGGTGGAGACTCTTTCCCTTGAGGGGTTTAAATTCATAATATATTTAAGTGAACTTAACTCACCATACTAATTAATAATGTACCATCTTTGGTACAGTATGAACTCAATCTTGCATGAGATTAAATATCGAAAGATATTTTACCAGAAGCAATTCAAAATAAAACTGAAATACCTATTTTTGATCTCTAAGACAAATGAGAAAAAGCCTGCTGCTACTGAAGTCCATCAAAAGACTGAAGTCCACCAGTTCTCCAAGATGCTGGCTCGGCAGGTGTCTCATGGTTAATTACCCTAAACACATTCTCTGTGTGATACTTAGTGCCTAAAACTCACTATGTAAGTGCATTGTTTATATATCACAATATTATTCAGTATACCATAATCTTGAATTATTTTATTCTCATTTCTGGCTGTTCATCAACTTCAAAAAACTCACAATGCTTGGTGTTAAATTTATGACTTCAATGACTCAGGTCAAATAGAAAATAGTATGTAAATAAGCATATATTTGGAGAACTCTTAAAGGGTTTTTTTTTTTTAAGTTTCTGTAATGTACCTATTTTATTTAAATTTTTTATGATTGACTTTATTTATTTATTTATTTATTTATTTATTTATTTATTTATTTATTTATGATAGTCACACAGAGAGAGAGAGAGAGAGGCAGAGACACAGGCAGAGGGAGAAGCAGGCTCCATGCACCGGGAGCCCGACATGGGATTCGATCCCGGGTCTCCAGGATTGCGCCCTGAGCCAAAGGCAGGCGCTAAACCGCTGCGCCACCCAGGGATCCCTATGATAGATTTTCTTAAGGAAAATCATTTCAGCCTTACCCACTTTCCTGTGTTATTTTATTTTATGTTTTTTAAAGATTTATTTATCATTTGAGAGAGAAGGAGTGTGCATGCATGTGCATGGGAGAGAGCAGTGTGAAGCAGACTTCACACTGAACGCAGGGCCCAACAGTGTAAGAACACACTGGGGCTTGTTCTTACCGCCCTGAGGTCATGATCTGAACTGAAACCAAGAGTCAGATGCTGAGGGATTATACCACCAGGAGCTGTTCAAGGTCATTTTAATGGCAGAGAAGGAACAAATATTTCTAACAACTTAAAGGCCAGAGGACAGGAGCAGAGCTCTAAGCACATTTCCTTGTCATCTTATGTTTCATCTTAAAATTTGATGGGGATTTTGAATGCTACTCTATAACAAATCCAGTAGTTTCAATACAAAAACTGGATCAGTCACCACGAGAGAAACAGCAAGGAAACCTGAGCCGACACCTGCAGGACACTGGGTTGAGCTGAAGACAGCTGACACTGCAGAGCAAGTTCAGCCTCTGGCCACTTTTGCTCTTCTGGTATCTATCTTATTTCTTAAATCCAAATTTAAATAAATGAGCAGTCATAAATGGCAATCATGTGTCCACTGCTTTATGAACTCTGTCAGGATAATCACTGTGGAGGGCCTCCAGAATGATGCCATAAAGACAGTCCCAACACTTTCTGACTCATGCTGGTGGGCATTCCGACAGCTCACCTTTTCAGATATCAAGCAGCTTGTGTCTTGTTGGGACTTGAAAAGTTTTCTCATCTGCTGGGCAATCTCTTTTACTCTAACAGGATGAGTATGAGACTGTGGTTCATTTGTCCTGTTCTCTCATTTGAATTTAGGTATTATGGCCATTTATTTAAGGTTAGTCAAGAGATCTCCAAAACCACACCAAAAAAAGGAAAAAAGTACTTAATTCATAGATAAAACTTACAAAAAAAAAAAAAAAAGGCGTGTTTGTAAGAGGCAAAAGACGAGAAAGAGGCTGCTATCCATCAATGATACTCAAAAGTCAGCTTCTCTGTGAGGCCTTCTTTGGTCAGCCTATTCAAAACTGTAGGTAAGTCCAGCTCCTCCTCTGCTTTATTTTTCCCCATGGCACTTACCATCTGATGTACCATGCATTCTAATTATTTTGTTCTTACTCTCTCTCACTCTCTGTCTCTCCCTCTATCTCACCAGCAACTAGAATATAAACATAAAGCTGGGGTTTTTAACTCTTTTGTTCCTGATGTCATCACTCATGCTAGAGAAGTGACCAGCATATAATAGATGTTCGATAATGTTTGTTGAAATGGATGCATGCCACTCAGCTATTTGAGTCACACACTCTAAGGCTATAATGAATTATTGGCAGTGTTTTATGCACTGTGTGAATTGTGTACATTTTTTTAAATGTTTTCTTATTTTTTTTTAAAGATTCCATTTATTTATTCATGAGAGACATGGAGAGAGAGAGAGGCAGAGACACAGGCAGAGGGAGAAGTAGGCTCCATGCAGGGAGCCCGATGTGGGACTCGATCCTGGGTCTTCAGGATCAGGCCCTGGGCTGAAGGCGGCGCTAAACCGCTGTGCCACCTGGGCTGCCCAATTGTGTACACTTTTTGCTGAAAAGTTTTTCTTCCCTCTCCTCTGGCAAACTATCCAGCTCAGCTGAATGCTCAGCTCGAATGCTGGCCCCTCTGTAAAGTGTTACTTCTTTCTCATTTCTATCCTAATTGAACTAATTGTTTGATAGATAGTATTTTACACTTAAGAACTTTTTAGTTGCTCATATGACTGTCCTTGACTGTGAGGACAATGCATACCATCTACACACAAGGGGGTATCAGCTACATATCTAGTGCCTATCACTGTGCCTCATACCTTTTAGGCATGCAATAAATGTGTGCCCAAAGAAAGGATGAATGCATGAGTGTATTAAACAAATATTATATACTACCAACATGTAAGGCAGATAATTAGGGATGATGGATTATAAAAGATCAGAGATCCTGTTCTCAAGAAGCACACATGATAAACAGACATAAAACAAATATAATTCATGTCAGGGGGTGATAAGGTCAATAACAGAAATTAAAGTTCAGTGGGAACACAGAGGAGAAGGCAATTAATTCTGACTAAAGAAACAATTAAAACAATTAAATATTGTTTTAATTGGCAGGTATGGATAGAAAAATGCTTGTAGGCAGAGGAACAGACAAACACATGTAGAAATTAGGAGATATAAGAGAAATTTTGGGGAACACTGATATAGTTGCATGGAGGGGAACAGAGCTGGCCAGGTGAGGTGAGCCAGTGTTCAGTCTTCTTAAATGTCATGTCCAAGAGTTTAACTTTCATTTCATGGAAATGAAGGATCTGTTCATTTGAGAGAGAAGACTAATGGGATGTCTCAAAGATGGATGGGAAAGAAGAGACACTGCATTTATTCATTTGGATAACAAATGTTTATCAAACATCCACCACGTTCCAGACATCATGCTGGAAGGAGGCAGTTCAAAGACATATCCTTACCCTTAGGGAGACCTCACTGATCAACAGGGAAGACAGAGATGGGAACATGTAATTGTGATAATGAATGACATGCACAATAGCAGAGACTGTTCTAGGTCAGTGGTTCTGAATATACTATCAACAAAAGTTTTTTTCTGGGAAGATATATTCTAAAATATCTAAAAACAGTAACAAAAACTGAACTACGATGAAAAACGGTAACTTAAAAATGTTTTAGATTTTATTTGTTAATAATACAAAAAACTTTTGTTCTCATTAAATATTAAAGAAGGATATTTTGGGGAGAACAATGTGATTGATATACTTTAGTATTTGTGTGAAGCAATGGTTTAGTCCTAAATTCAGTTTGAGACCTGTTAATGGCTATTATAGCTAAAAAAGAACTCACAAAGAGATGGAGATCCAAACAGAAATGCAACAATGTCTGTACCCCCTATGACACAACATGTATTTTTCATTCTCATTTATCAGACTATAAACGATCTCATTCCAACCAGGCTTGGGAATTTCCATCTCTCCTGATGTCTATCAATGGCTTTGCAAGCTAATCAGTGGAACATTTTTATTTTGAAAAAATAGGTTCAAAACTCACCAAAACTCTTCATTTATAAGATTTTTAAACACGTTAGGAAATTGTATTTGAAATTGTTTTAGTGTGGAGATGAGACACTTTAGGGATACATGATCTATTTCTATATCTCAGTACTTCTGACACCAAATATGTGGGTTTTTCACACCTAACTGTTCTCTAATTCTCTGAAGACACTAAATGGGTGTCTACAAGGTAATTCAATTATGCCACTATGTGGCGGAGCAAGCACAGACCCCACTGGTCAAGGGCTCAGTTTTGCAAGAATGCCCCCACTTCAGACACACAATTCCAAGTCCTGTCTATACTTTCGACAGAACAGCTATAAGTCAGGATTTCCCAGGACCCTCTTCTCAGGTTCCATAATTTGCTAGAACAGCTCTCAGGAAGGTACTTTACTTACTACACCTGATTTATTATAAAGGATGCAATTTAGGAATAGCCAGATGGAAGAGATACATGAGGCAAGTGATGGGGAAAAGGAGGAATGTGCATAGGGCTTCCATGCCCTCTCTAGGCACACCACCTTCCTAGCACTTCAATGTGTTCACTAACCCGGAAGCTCACCAAACTCCACTGCTGAGGATTTTTATAGCGGTTCCATTAAGGAGACATGAGTGATCAAATTACCGGCCATTGATTAACTTCAGTGCCTCTCCTCTCCTCTCCTAGAGGTAGAGGGGTGGAATTGAAAGTTCCAATCCTCTAATCACAGGGTTGGTTCCTATGGCAACAGGATCCCAGTGGAAGCTAACCAGGAGCCCAAGAGTTACCTTATTGCATGTGAAAAGACTCAGCTCACTCCTGAGATTACAGTCTTTTCTTTTTTTTTAAAGAATTTATCTATTTAATTCATGAGAGATGGGGCGGGGGGGAGGGAGGAGCGTGGCAGAGACATTGGCAGAGGGAGAAGCAGGCTCCTCAAGGAAAGCCTGATGTGGGACTCTGGGATCACGCCCTGAGCCAAAGGCAGATGCTCAACCACTGAGCCACCCAGGTGTCCCTTAGATTACAGAGTCTTAAAACTGGGGAAGAAGATCAATGTTATAACAAAAAGATATCTTATTACTTAAAAAATTACAAGAGTTTTAGATGCTCCTGTGCCAGGGATGGGGAATGAAGACCAAGCATTTATTTCTTATTCTATCACAACATCACAGGGTAAAATATATTATTTTCAGCAATAAAAAGGTCTAACACATATAAACTATATATTTATAGTTATAAACACCTGACTTAAAAATGCTCTCTTCAGAGAAAATCTTTTTTTGAGAGAGAGAAAGAGAGAGAGAAAGCAGGGAAAGGAGGGTCAGAGTGAGAGTGAGAGAGAGAATTCTAAGCAGGCTCCACAGTCAGCATACAGAGCAATGTAGGGTTCCAACTCAGGACCCTGGGAACATGACCTGAGCTGAAATCAAGAGGCAGACGGCTTAACCAACTGAGCCACCCAGATGCCCCGAAAATTTTAAGTAGTTATTTTCTACTTTAATGCTAAAGCATGATTTTACCTTGAAGGATCCAATTAAATGCTTTCTTAATTCTTAAAATATTTGTTATGGGGCATCTCTCTGACAGTTATTGAACAGACATCAACAAATTGTGACCTCCTGACTTTGTAAAAGATAAATGTCTTTTAATTTGTAGGTTTGACACATCTTTTGAATACTTTACAATAAGATTACAAGTGAGACTGTAGTGTAAAAAGGTTTTTGTGGCTAGTTCCCATCTCATTACAAAATATTGAAATAATTCTCATTTTATATTAAAAGTCTTGGTTTTATATGCCACTTCAAACTGGTGACATCCTGTAACACTTTGTGCAAGTCTACTTTCAACTTCTTTGTAGCAGTGCTTTGTTTTGAATCATTATGAAGAGAATACTATTCATGTGTGGTGAACTCCATAATCTTACTCCAGAGACTTTTTTTCTCTTTTCAATCAAATCAGATGCACATTCTGATGGTTTAACCTACATAATTTTCTGCCAATTTTAGTTCATTTATATTTATATCATTAATACTACTTTCAAACCGGAGTTATTTTTCAAGAATGTTTTAAACCAGTGTCTATTATGCGAAGGCCAGCTTAGCTAAAACTAGGTTAAGTAAGACTTTCCAGGCAGAGTTGGTGAGAAAGGGCATTCTAGGTGTAAAAAGCTGCATGTGGCAAGTTATGGAGTCATGAGTATGCACGTGATACTTGAGAATCATAAGCCGTTCATATGGTGTAAGAATTAGTATGCGGGAGAAAAGGGTAGAGGTAAGACCAGTGAGGGGGCTCAAACTGGATGCTGCTGGCAGCAGGAGGCATCAGAGGGTTCTGAGCAAGACAGTAAGTGATCAACTTTATTGGTTGGAACAACATGAAGCATGAGAAAGACAGACGGGAGGCTGAGCTCTTAGCCAAGGGACTGCCACGATAATCTTGGCAAGAGAAGATGAGGAATGGCCCAGAGGAGGAGGCAGAGAGATACTTTATCTATTACAAGGAAGGAATTGAGAGGACTTGGTTACAACTCTGGAGTGCTTGAAAAGAAACTAATGCCAATAGTCCAGGCACGGCCAGTGGGAAAGGAAAAGAGGAGGATATTTTGGTGACCTTAAGAAACAAAAACGAGATTTCATAATGATTGGGTGTCAAGATGAAGGACAGGGAAAGATACAAGGTACACAGTTTACAGGCCAGGTGACTGGATACAGAATTCCATAAGCGCAGAGAGAAAACATCTCTTCTTTCCTTTACCAATCATATAATTAACAGTGCCTTACTAATACCTGCCATGCACCAGGTATAGAAAGGGGGCTGGAGGACATCAACAAAGTAGAAGTTGGTATGAAGAGATGGATATTTTGGATTTGAAATGCCCCAGAGACACCTATGAGGATATTTTTAAAAGAAAAATGCAGGTCTAAAGCTAAGAAAAGAAGGGGCGGGAGATGTGGCACTCACCTATATATGGATAGACGATAGTACAGACTTATAGAGAGGACATTTAATTTTAACTGGCTCCCTACCACATACCAGGTGCTGTCCTATTACATGTGACATATGTCATTTAATCCTTATAATAACTCTGATAAAATTTGGGCTCAAAGAGGTTACCCAAACTCATGCTTTCTTTGTAAAATGTGAGGCTTCTTTTTAAAAATGTGAGGACACCTGCATGGTGCAGTTGGTTGAGCATCCGACTCTCGGTTTCAGCTTAGGTCGTGATCTCATGGTAGTGAGACTGAGCCCTGTGTTGGGCTGGATTGGATCCATGCTCAGTGCAGAGTCTGCTTGAGATTCTCTCTCCCTCTCCATCTGCCCTTCCCACTTTCTCTCTAATAAATAAATAAATATTTTTTAAAATGTGAAGCTTCCATTTTATTTTAGCCCAGTTTTATAATAAATGATTTATAATTTCTGACACAAGGTATCCTAAAAACCATACCTTAAAACATATTAAAGTGCTGATTATCCCATTACTGCCATCTAACCAGTTATGAACAGAAACCAGTAAAAAGTGTTAGTAACCCTCTTCAAGTAACACACCATCAGAATTGAAGTCCTGAGTGGTAAATGATATTCAATTATATACAACTGCCACTGAGAGTTAAAAAAAAAAAGCCTTATATTCCGAATGTGTGTATATAAAAGACACCTTTGTTGCTACAAAGTGCAACACTTGTAGTCCTGTTCCTTGCTTTATTCAGTTTCACTTGGGTGCAGGCTCAGACTTGGTCAGTTCCTGATTTCCTATTCTAATCAAGGAATGAGACGGATGATACCCTGCTCTTGCTCAAAGAGGTTATAAATCTCATATTTGGGGATTTATAACAAGTTGCATATACTTTCTGCTTCTGTGCCCTCTATTTTTAAACAAAGATTTTATTTATTTGAGAGAGAGAGCGAGCATGAGCAGGAGGGGTAGAGAGAGAAGCAGACTCCCCACTAAGCAGGTAGCCCGATGTGGGGATCTAAGGACCCTGGGATCAATCCTGAGCCAAAGGGAGACACTTAACTGACTGAGCCATCCAGGTGCCCTGTGTCCTCCATTTTTCTGATTATCACACCAAAATTCCCCCTTAGTACCAGTATCCCTGGTAACCCTATTTCCTTTCATCCTATTCCCCTGGGTCAGATCCTAGCTAGACCTGGTAACTTGGGCTGCTGGCGGAACCCTTATTCCAACCTATCACTAGCCTCACCACCTTCTCTCTAGTCACTGTCACCTGTAATCGTTTATGGATTCATTTTGCACTGGGTGAATTCATCCACTGAGTCTCCAGAACACACAAAACTACAAAATGCTAGGATGTCTTGCTGCAAATCCCACCACAATCACGAAGATGGTCATTGCTGCCAAACATCCATTTTCGTCTTATCACGTTAGCCTTTAAAACACTTTCACATAATTTCCATTATAGCATTGATACTTCCTGTTTACTGTATTATTTACTTACTTATTGCATATTTCCTCATCATCACCAGAAACAAAGCTTCATGACAGCAATGACCTTGTCTGTCTTGTTCATTGCTATATTCTTCAAGGCCTACAACAATGCCGGAGACTGCACTTTCCCCTCAGTAAAGGTTCCCTGTAGGATATGTCCGTTGGTGTCCTACACAGATCTCCTTTACCACCAAATGCACCTAGCCCCCAGCTACTGTAGCAATGAATTCTGAAAGCACGTAGCCATGCCCCTTCTCCAAAGAACTGCCCCACCAGTGGGGAGCTACTCTGCCCAGAAATGCCTGGGAGGTTAGAGGTTCCCCCTTATGCTCTCCTTGGGGGCAGCCCATAACCAATGACTTCTTGAGATGAGGGCAAAACAGCCTAGCCCTCTTGCTTCCAGATGGGCTAACTGGGAGCTCCATTCATGCTCCAGAGCTCTCTGTGAGGAGGCTGAGGCCAGACCTCAACCCAAACCATCTCTTTTCCATAGCCGTATCCTAACTCCTTTGCCAACCTGCAAGTTTTACTTCAAAGCACTCCCCCTAAAATTACTTACGCAAACATTTCCATCTCTGGCTTTGCTTCTAGAATACCCATCCTAGATATTTTTGACTGTTGAATGAATGAATGATGCAAAAATGTAGAAATAATTCTTAGATTTTTCTAGCAATGTTCTGAACTCTTCCTGTACAAAATATTACAGATATATCACAGTTAATAGAAAGTACTTAACGGGAGTTGTGAGCTGAGCAATCCTATTAGGACACAAATGTATTTACTTAATCTAGGCACCTCATGCTATCTCTGTCTGCTTTTGTTGTCACTGCTGCCATCATCTGAAGAGTCTGGCCACAGCAATATCTGCCTCGCTTACAAGGACTAGCACTTTCTAAAGCCTTTTAGATTTTAATAAATAAAAAGACTGTGGAAAAATATAGGGCACTGGTCCAAGCTACTTTTTCACTCTCTCTGCTTACCTAAGGGTGCTGTAAGAAATTGGCCACTCATACTCACTGGAGAGATCAATAAAGAGAAGAACAGATATAAGTGGTTAGGATGCAATGTTAAGCCTGTTCAGATAATCTGATATTGAAACAATTGTAAGCCTGAATTTATTTTTTATTACAACTGATGACTGAAAGCTTTTTAAATCTCTTCCCCATCAGAGTATCCCTAATTTTATAATAGAAGTCAGTGTGAGAAAGTAATTCTCTTAACAAAAATGTGTTTTACAAGTTAAAAATCCACAAAGGTTTGGAAGACTGTAAATTAAATTTACATTAGTGATGGGCTTGAAGAAGAGGAGATGAGATTGGGGTGGTGGTTGAAGGGGACTTTAGCTATAATTACAACATTTTATTTCTGTAAAAGGAAGAGTAGAATCAAATTTGAGGAAAATATTAACAGTTGTTAAGTCTCAGTGATAAATTTGGGTATGTATCATATCATTCTATTTCCATTTCTTGGATTTTTAAAGTTTTCCCTCAATCTAAAAAAGTACATAACACTTGAAAGGAATGTGGCTGTTCCCTAATGGCAAGGGATACGGCAAAACTAAGACAAAATGCATAGGGCATCAGTGGTTCTCAAGCTTGTTTTTAGCTTGTGACTTAGGAAGTAAAAATGAAAAATCTTCCTTGTTTCCAGTCTTCTCTTCCAAAACAGCCTACAGCATGCTGGGTGCTGGTACTACTAGTGTCAGGGGTCTGTGCACAGCTCTGAATCAGCAACCTCTATAACCCTCAACCTGTGGATGGAGTGCCGAGAGAGCTGAAGCAGCGTCGGCCTGGGAGGGACATCACCTAAAAGGCTAAATTAATTTGGTTTATGTTTTTATGAATTACCTGGGTGACAGTTGATGATATACCTCAGGGGAGAAAAAGTAAGTTTAATAATCTGGAAAACTGATCAAGGAAACAAAAAAATGAAATTTTATATTACTACCGAAAGATGGAAATATATGGGGTAATTGGCCAAAGGAAAGACCTTGGGGTCAAGTTGAGCAAGGATTAGAAATAGGATGCTAGAATTTTTAAAAGTCAAGCTATTATACATGGACTGAGGTCTAGAAAGTAAGACTTGTTTGACAGTCTTACCACACGGCTGGTGCTTTAGTGAGGAACTGATTAAGGTTCTATCATCATGAAAATACTATTTGATCAACACGACAAAGTTAAGATGCAAGGCGGTGCAGTGTTTAGAGCAGAGGGCTGATGCCAGGTTGTGAGAAACCAGCTTTGTAACCTCAGCCAAGTTACTTAACTTCTCTGTGCCTCATTGTCCTCACCCGTAAAGCAGAGAGGGGAACAGTACTGATCTCACAGATTTGTAGAGAGCAGCAATGAGTTACACTTTGAATCCAGCTTAGAACAATGCCCAGTTCAGAGCAGCTGCCGTGTACATGTTTGTTAAATAGGGAAATAAAAATACATGGAAATTTAAATGGATTTGAAGATCATCCAGAAAAGAGTAAAAAATTATTGCAAACTTGAAGATTTATGTGGAAAGGTTAGAGGGACTGGAATAATTCCTTTAGTGCAAAAGAGGCAGCAGAAGGCATCATTAGTGGGAAAACTGCTGTCCAACGGCTGATAAAATTGTTTCTAAAATAGCTTTTCAAATTCCTAATGGGTAAGATGAGACAGGACTATCTCAGGGGTTTTGCGCAGCAGCTGACATGTGACGTGTCTCTAGTTCTCTGACGCTATCAGTGCTAAGGATGTTTTGATGGCTCAGTAATCATTTTTTCTATGAGACTTAGAAAAGCTTTTAGTTTTTCTATTTTCTGTCAATACAACCATTTTCCCTCTGGGACTTTGTGAATTTCCACATTATACTGTCACGTTCAGTTTTCGTCAGCATGAGGAAAAGTCTTGTACGTTGAATTATGCGGTGCCCATATCTCCCTCTTGGCAACAACCCTTGCATCTATGCACAAACATCCTATGTTATACCAAGCTGCCTCTGGCTTCCTGGGTTTTAGATAGTATGTTGCCAATAACCCTAATGTCCTGTTCTCTGTTCTATACTTAGAAAACTTCTGCTTATCCCTTGACACCGTTTGAGTGCCACCTTTTCCAGATACCTTCACCACATCACATGCACATACTCAAAGTTGGGCAGCCTTCCTACAGAGCCTGCACATGCTTCTTTCATAGCTTACATACAACATCATATTGTAAAGTTGTCGTCTCACCCCCAGACAAGCAAGCAAGGTCCTCTAGGTGATGATTGGGATCATCATCTACACATCATCAGTGCCTTAAAAGCCACTGACAAACAGTAGGAATCTAATACATACAAATTAGATAAAAGAATTAACAAATAATGAATAAGCTAGACTCTGGCCCTCAAAAAGTTCCTACTTAGATGGAGAGGTATGACTGGGGAAAGTGGAGAGGATGCAAATGAGATGTAGAAATTGAATATAATGCAAATCAGAGTGAGATAAGAAAGTGGGGTATGTGGGAAGAAACTAATTAGTTTGCCTACATATCTAAGTGCCTAAAATATGGCAGACACTGATTGATTTTTTCCACACATTCTCATTTAATTTTCACAACCATCATGCCAAGTATTTTTATTTCAATTTGGTAAGTAAGGAAATGAGGACTTGAGAAGTTCAAGGCCACCAAAAAGTTAATGGCAAGGACATGGCTTGTTCTCTAAAACCCATTTTCTTTCTTTCAAAATGGTTCACATTTAGTCCTATGGAGTTTCAGAAGAGGGAAAAGTTATACTCAGAATCACAAATCAGAAAAGCTTCCATGTAGAGGTAAAAATGGACCAAATCTTGAAGGATTAAGAGGGAAACAGAGTACATTTCAGATGGAGGAATAAAGACAGGTATAGATACAAGTCCAAAATTGGTGAGTAGGACATGGAATGGCATAGTCTGGAATAAGTTGAGCATACGTGTGGAAAATCCCACTAAAGAGAAAGTTTGGACTAAACAAGGAACCTGGGAACTCTATATTCACAATGGGCACCACTATTAGAAAGTAACCAATCAAGAGCATACAGGTCATACTACTGATTGGATCTGTGCTGTCATCTTCATATATGAAGGGTAGCAAATGAAAACATTAACTGGTAAAATAAATATTTCAAAGCTCTAAGATAATAATTCTTCCATATAGAAGTGTCCTTTTGTCCACAGATGAAATATAGCTATAGAAGTTGACATATCAAATACCCTCTTTAACGTCAAAGTAACATAACAGTGTGGAAAAACAAATAAATAGATGTACTTCACAAATATGAACTATGTAGTCTCTTCTGTTTGTAATATATGCCATAAAAGTAATTATATATATTAATCTTTTAAATTATATAAATCATACACAGGACATCTTGATTTTAACTGAAGACATGAATTAAATTATGTTTCACGTATGAGATCTGAACATTAAAACATAAGATGGTAATACTTAAAAAATACACTGGCTGTATGTTTTATTCATGTATGTTTGGTTATGGTTTTACTTATCAAGATTTTGTTTTGAGTGGCCCAAACTGGTTTTGTTGGAATGACATCTGTAATTTATACTGAATATGACTGATTATTTAGATGGTAACATCACAAATCCATTAAAAGGAATCTAAAATAAACAAAGTAAAGATGCTAAGTAGGACACCCATAGATCAGAGAAGTCCAGAACATTTTATTGGACTACTATTTTTAGGTCTTTTAAAACACGTTTTTCTTGAAGCAATTTTATGACCTTAAACTTTACGGCAAATATAGCCCTAAAGCTGTATATAATGAAAAACTCCTCACATTGAAATTAGTGAGAATACCGTTTAGTGAAAATCCTTTAATATTATATATTTTAAGTAGAAACAGAGAGTTTTTACTTCCAACTTCATAGTAAGTATCAAATATTGCCAAAAGGTCCTGGGTCCCTGTTATAATGAGTAGAAATTTGTAATACATCATCAATTATGTAGCAATGGGTGCTATAAACAAAAATAATACAAATGTTAGGCTTCGAAATTTTATTACATCTTGAATTTAGAAAGTTTTTCATAGATAACACATTTATACACTTATGTGGGCAATGTCAGAATTACCACGGAATATAAATAAGCAGCACAGTATTCTTTACTATATATGGATCATTTGTTACCTTAAGACAAAAGGTTGGTATAAAAGACATTGTAGGCAGAAAGCAAGATGTGGTATCTCTCTCTAATCTTCTAAACTTTCTAAAGCACCTTGAATACCATCTTCTTGCCTATTTAAAGATATTGGAATATAGAGCTAAAAGATACTAGGAATGTCTTTGTCTACCTTTTTTAATCAGAGATGAAAGAATGGAGACACAAAGGGAAACACAATGATAAACAGTCTCAAACACATACATAAATTAAAGGTTGAAAATCTATTATTTAAGCATCCATAGAAGAAAATTTAAAAAAGAAAAGCATACTAAACCCAAAGAAAATTAAAAGAAGCATATAACAAAGATAAAACCAGAAATTATTGCATAGAAAAGAAATACACAACAGCCAAAAGTTGGTTGCTTAAACAGACCAATAATATTGATAACTTTCAGCCAAAACTGATCATGAATAAAAGAGAGAGAAGGCAAATAACCAATATCAGGAATAAAAATGAAGATATCATTACTGATCCTAAAGACTGTAAAATATCATATGATATTATAAACAACTTTATGCCAATAATTAGAAGACAAGGAATAATTTCTAGAAAAATAAGACTCATCAAAACTTCTATGACTAAAAAAAAAAACTTCTATGACTATTAAAAATAATGAATTATAAGCAAAAGATCTGTTTATAATCAGTATGATGGTGACATATACCCAGGAATAATTACTAAGTACCTGTTTTATTTCTTTGCTTCCTTTTTTGCTGATTGTGCTAAGTAATATTACTTCATAATTTACAATCAGAATTGGTTGACATAATTCAACCTAATACATCTTTCTTTAAAAATATTTTGGTGTCCAATATATACAAATGGAAAAACTGCCCTATCATACAAAGGGACTCTTACATAAAGTGACTTCTTTTTTTCCAGGGCATAAATTTTTGAGCTAATTTCAATCTCTGACGTCATCTTCAAGAGAAGTTGGCTTTCTGTTTGGCTATCTTATAACTTAAATTTAAATTAATTTGTTTTTGCTTTAAGTTGACAATATATGCTTGAATGCATCAAAATATATACCAATTAAAACTTTCAAGTAATTACATATTTTTAAGGGCAGTAGAAACTAAACACAATGCGACCACAATAAAGGAGCACAAATTCTCCTAAGAATGAACAACTGCAAAGCTCACTGTGTATCATACTTAAAATGTAAAATATGGTCTTTCCATGTGTCTTGTGGCTCAAAAACTTTAGAACTGTGATGTTATAAAAGTTATTCAGGTGAGAACTAACAAACTAGTTAAACTTCATGATTCTTTCATTATTTTCCTCAAACTTTGTCCAGGAAGGAAGAAAAACTGGTTTTAAAGCTTAAAGGTGAGGGGGAAAAGTCATTTTTCAGGTTCACAGGAACATAAAATATTGAAATCATAAATAAGAATAGTATTAGAGTTCCTTAAAAACAGAAATTATGTTGATTTCTTTATCTCCTAAAACACTTAGTCCTGTAATCTTGACATAGTAAATTCCTAAAAAACAAGTGAGTTGAAATTCCTAGGTTTACGTAAGGGATCATTCATACAAAGAAGAACTATGAGAAGCTGAGTAAATAGGTTAGAAATTTTCTGAAACTATATAGGTAACCTATACAAGTTAAGAACTTGCTATGCCAAAAAAAATAAAAATAAAAAATAAAAAACGAACTTGCTATGCCTTATTAAAACTAGCAAATATATAAATATTTGTATATATTTTGCTAAATTTATTTAAGTATTTCATATTTTATGCTATTGTAAATAATATTTGAAAATTATTTTCCAATTGTCCATTGCTATTAAAAATACACAACTGATGCTATATATTGACCTTGTATCCTGTGACCTTTCTCAATTCACTTATTTTGATTTTTTTTTTCATAAACTTCCTAGGATTTCCTATATATACAAACATGTCATCTTTAAATAAAATTTTACTGGAGGCCTGGGTGGCTCAGCAGTTGAGCCTTTGCCTTTGGCTCAGGGCATGATCCTGGAGTCCCAGGATCAAGTCCCACATCAGGCTCCCTGCATGGAGCCTGCTTCTCCCTCTGCCTATGTCTCTGCCTCTCTCTGTGTCTCTAATGAATAAATAAGTAAAATCTTTAAAGAAAAAATACTTCTTTCATTTAAACTCGTAGTTTAGTTTTTTGTTTTGTTTTTTTTTCTTGTCTTATTGCACTGGCTAGAGTCTCCAGCATAATGCTGAATAGTGAATATTCTTGCCTTTTCCCCAGTCATAGAAAGAAAGCATTTAACTTTTCACCATTAAATAGAAGTTACCTGCAGGTTTTTCATAAATGCCTTTGATCAAGTTGAGGAAGTTTCCTATTATTTTTAATTTGCTGCAATGCTTTATTATGAACGGGTATTAAATGTTATCAAATGCTTTTTTTTTTTTTTTGCAATGATTGAGATGATAATATGGTTTTTTCCCTTATGCTGTAAATTAAATGAATTACATTATTTGGTTTCAGTTTTGTTTTGTTTTGTTTTAATGTTAAATCAGTCCTTATATTCCTGGGATAAAACCGACTTGGTTATGATGTATTATCCTTTTTATATATTCTTGAATTTGATTTGTTGATAATCTTTAAAGATTTTTTTTTTTTTTTTGTATCCATGTTCATGGAAAATCTTGAACTGTAATTTGTTTATATTATGCAGGGTCTGTTAGTGAAAAAATATTTTCAGCTTTTGTTTATCTGAAAATGTCTTTATTTTCAAAGACTTTTTTTTTTTTTTTTTTTTTTTGCCAAATACACTAGTCTACACTCACTTTTTTCATTCTCTTGGCACTTTCAAAACAATCATTTTGCTGAATTGTGGGCTTAATTTATATGACAAATCAGCAGTTATTTTTATCATTTTCTCCTGTATGTAATATGTCTTTTTTTCCTCTGTAAGTTTTAAAGATTTTGGCTTTCAATTTTCAACAATTTGAGCATGATGTATTTTGTTTTGGTCTCCTGTTTATCCTGCGTGAGATTCACTGAGTTTCCTGGATTGGTGATTTTATGCTTTCCATCAAATTTGGAAATTTATCCATTATATCTTCAAATATTGTTCTGCTCCCTTCTTTTTCCTTTGAGTCTCCAATTGCTCATATGTGAGACCTTTTTAGGGTTGCCATTCCTATATTGAGGATTCCTAATTACTCCCTCATTATGCTCATTTTCCCCCCTTTAAATGCCTGAATATATTTATGGCAACTGTTTTTAGACTCTGGCTACTAATTCCACCATCTGTCATAGCTCTGTTGACCAATTTTCCTGCTTCTTTGTATGTCTAGTAATTTTCTATTGAATGCTTGTCATTTTGAATGCTATGTGTTGTTAATAGATTTTGCAGTCTTCCTTCATTTCATGTTAAGTTTGTTTGGCTAACCAGTTAAGGGACTTTTGAATCAGACTGACCTCTTAAAGACATTTCCCCTCTAACGTCCATCCCCTTAATTTTTAATGTCATTCTGTATGAGAAATAAAGACTTCTCAAATACTACTAAATAGCAAGCATCCTTGTGTTTTCTCAAGGCTAATTTTTAAACTTATTAAGGAATGGACATAGAGTAGCTTTTATTCTAGGGATAGACTGGTTCTATTTCTAATGCACAGACTTTACAGAGTATCTTCTGAATACCAGGACTGAAGGCTCCTAACCACATGGGAGCTCTGGTAGTTGTTCAGCTCACAGATCTCTGGTAGTTGTATATTTCCTAGTGTTTGTGAGTCTTGTACAGTTTTGTAATTTACTATGGTAGGACTAATCTGGTGCCACTTACTCTATAACAGCCAGCGGTGTAAATCCTAAGACGGAGTTTCTGACAATCCCTCAGCTTTATATTGGTTCTCTTCTCTTCCTCTATGATTTATTAATTCTGCCTTTTTTTCCCCTATATTTTTCTCTCAAGAACATATCATTACATAATGAAAGGACCCAAATGAGAAATTAATTCCTGTGAATCAATCCAATGTTATTTCCACTACACAATATTTTTTATCTCCTGGGATCAAAATAACAATTTAATCTAGTTTTAAGTTGCTGGTTACTTGGTATATTCTTTTTCTTTCTCTTTCTCCCCTCTCCATCTCTCTGTCTTTGTCTCTCTCTCTATTTTGGTAGTAGATCTACTACTTATTTTTATCTTAGGAAGATTTAGAACAAGTTGATTGATAAAGCTAGAAACAGTTGATGTCTAGAATATCTATCTGGCTAAAAGCTGTCCCTGAACCAGCATTCTGATCTCAAAAAAACTAAATAATCCAGAGTGTTTATAAGGAAGACAAGGAGACTAATAACTTATTCTACATTTTTGGTCCTTTACCTCATACCTGAGATCATATAGTTTATTGTTTCTCCTTGTGAGCTATTTTAGCTTCCTGTTAGTGAATGGGCTTAGCTTCTACATATTTTTATTCTAATTTAAGAACCTTTATGTTGATGAAATCTGCTCCTAGAATGTAATGTTCAACACTCTCTGTCCACAAAATATCTATTAATTCATGTTTATAAAGCATTAGTCACTAAAAAAATAAATTTTGCAATGTTTTATTGCCTTTTAAGGAGAAGAGGGATAAGGACAGGAGGAAAAGAAATGAAACTGGTTTATAAAACGGGCTTTTAAGAAAGTATTTTTAAATTGCACTGGGAGAAAATAAATGATTAAATTAAGTCTCAAGAGCCTGTGGGTTTTATACTCTTACCTGTGCAGCTGGATGTATTCTCGGGGCCTGTTGAGCAGGTGAAGGAATCTGTCAACAATCTTGTTTTTTCCTACACCCTGTAATTACATAGAGAACATTAAATAAAAAGAAATTTTTGTGGAAGTAAAACAAAGTAGAAGAATATTTTGCCAAAACCTTATTTTCTCAAAGTGCGTACTGTTTCAGCTCACTATTAATGAAAACATACACATACATACATCCACACATATATGTTTACATATAGCAAACAAATATGCACAGCTTCTATGACATAAAGAGATTGTTAACAAATTTACTTCTAAATACACTAGCTTCATTTACATCAAATACACTAAACACACTCGTCTTATTTTAAAGGGACTTCATAATTATTTTTAGCTTCTACAGTTTGTTTTTTCAGTTTTGTAATTTTATACTTAAGTATAGACATTGCAACACAACATTAACCATTGCAGATTTGAAGAATGGCATCAAAGGCAATAAAGTAAGTATAAAAAAATGACTTTTCTTATCAGTTCCTTGGAAGTATGGTTTTTAGTTACAGGCAGATTAATATAATACTGCACTTCTGTTTTAATTAAACACTCATTTCTTCTCCTTTTATCCCACTTTCCAGTCCCTCAAAACAGTGGAAACCTAAATTATAACCAGGGTTTATTAGTAAGTCTCAACTATATCTGCTTTTGCCAGGAATGTCCTCATTTCCTTAACATTTATTGGTGCTGAGAGTTGCTGTCCTTTTGCAGAAGACAGACTGTTACAAATGGAAACCACTCCCATGCTAGTTCCCCTTTTTAAAGTTTTCACCTAGAAGTGGAATACTCTATTAATGGGATGTGACTCTTTTAATAAGTGGGTTGTGTGGGAAGAATAGAAGTGGTTAAAAAGCTAACTACCATGTATCATATGTTCTAGCAATAAATAACACTTGTTGATTTCTTATACCCTGCCACACTCTATGCTAAGTATTTGCATGTGTTATTTCTTTTAATCATCATAACAATTCTATGAGGTAGGTATTATGATTACTACAGACTCACAAATCAAGACACCAAGGTTCAGAAAAGCTAAGCAACACGCTCATGGTCACACAGCTAGTCACAGGGGAACTGGGATTCAAATCCAGGCCTGTCTGATTCTGCTGCTGACTGAGCCAGCCAGGAGCCCCCTATAAATATAGGTTCTAATAGCCTTAAAATCTTTCTCTTCTCTTTGATCCACTAAATATGTCATAAGATGATAGATGCAAGAGAGACCAAGGGGACTGGAATGATTACCAACTACTTAATAAACAAAACAGAGGTATGAAGCACACACAGTCAGTAGCAAGCAATTAAAATCCATTGTACATCCTTGAATCAGAGAGAAACACAATGAAATCAATGTTTAAAGAAGGTCAATATGGCAATAATATGCAAAATATGCTGACTGACAAAAGGAGAGACTTGTATCCAGAAGATTGTTTATTCATTCAACATAGTAACAAACATTTATTGGGTGCTAGCATATGTCAGGAGAGATGGCAGTGAACAAAACACAGGTAAGGTTTCTTCTGCTCTTATGGAGGAACTTCCACTTCAAGAGTCTGGAGGCAGACTGGAAGGTAGATGAGAAAAGTAGGTAGAAAGGCATCAAGGTATAATTGACCATTAAATAAGTAAATAAAGTTATCAAAAAGTGATATTCTCTATACAGAATTAAGATTGGGTAAGGCAATAGTGAGTGGGTGGTAATCAATATTGATTTAGAAATGAAGACCTTTCCTTAAGTAACTTTAAGCTAAAATCTAAATGATAAGGAGCCAGTGTTATGACGATTACAAAAAGGGCATTCCAGGAAAAGAGTTGCTACAGCCGATCTCCTAGAGTGGAAATAAACTCAGGATATTTGAGGAACAGCCAGTGTGTTCAAGTGCTGTGGGTGAGAAAAGAATGTATGAGATAAAGAAATAAAAGTAAGCAGGGCTGCGGGGCACCTGAGTGGCTTAGTTGGTTAAATGTCCTACTCTTGATTTCAGCTCAGGTCACGATCTCAGGGTCCTGAGATTGAGCCTGTGTCAGGCTCTGCAAGCAGCGGGAAGTCTGCTGGAGATTTTCTCTTCTTCTGCTCCTGCTCTATCTCTGTCTCTCTCTAAAATAAACAAATAAGGGTTGTCTGGGTGACTCAGTAGGGGGAGCATCTGCCTTCAGCTGGAGGTTGTGATCTCAGGTTGATGGGATTGAGTCTCACCTCAGGCTCCCTGCTCAGCAGGGAGTCTACTTTTCCCTCTCCTTCTGCCCCTCCCCCTGCTCCTCTGTGCACGCTCTCTCAAAGTAAATAAGTGAATCTTTAAAAAAAATCCAATAAAGTAAACAAATAAATCTAGAAAAAAAAAATAAGTAGGGCCTAATCAACTAGGTTTTACAAGCCAGGTGAAGAAATGGGATTTTATTCCATGAGATGGGAGCCACTGGAAGACTTTTTAGCAGAGAAGTGCCATGAACTAATACAGATAATAAAAAAATCACTTTAGTTAGGTACAGAGAGTGAATGATAAGGGAGGGAGTAAGAATGGAAACTAGGAAACCAGTTAGAATGCTACTGCAAGAGTCCAGGTGAGAGACAGTGATGGTTTAGGCTAGGGAGGTATAAATGGAGAAGGATATATTCAAGTTGTTGGCAAGTAAAGTTGATAAAACAGGCTGACGGATTAGATATGGGAGGATAAAGGAAAAAGAAAGATGAAAGATTACTTCTGGATAATTCCTTGAGCAAAAAGATGGGAAAGGCTAGGGGAGGAAGACTTTTTTTCTAGAGGAGAATCAAGAGCTAACTCTTTCTTCAAAGTACTTATTATCATTTAACATTCTATCAATTTATTTACTTCTTATCCTTTTTCCAGCCTGGAAATGTTAGATCCTTGAGAAGCTTATTTTGTTCACCACTGTATTGCTAGGGTGTAGAACAGTGCTGGCACAAGGTAGACACAGAACTACTGGTCAAATGAATTAATGATGTTTCCATCTCCACAACTGTTTATGGCAGAAAGCCCAGCCACTCTCACTACTTCTCACTCTACCTCTCAATTCATAACTAATTCCTCTCGTTTCTACCTCCAAAATATATCTTATGTCTGCCAAATTTCTCCAGAATCATTTTAAACCAAAGGAATGTCATATTTTGTCTAAAACAGTGCTTCTCAAGCTTTGATGAGGGAATGAATCACCTTTGAGATCTTGTTAAAATGCAGACTGATTCAGTAGGTCTGGGGTGGGATCTGAGACTATGCATTTCTAAGATGCTGCCAAGTGGCACCAACACTGCTGGCCGGAGGACCATACTTTGTACGCCAAGAATACATACCTGCAAAAGTCTCACGACGGAGCTCCCTACATTCATTCATGGTACTTAAAATGTATTTCCCACATTGCAGCCAGAGTAAATTCTTGACAGATAAATTAGATTGTGTCATTCTGCTCAACCCCATTCAATAGCTTCTCACTGCATTTAAAATTAATTTGGAAATCCTTCCTGTGGGCTGTCTGGTCCCAGCGGCTCTACCCTTCTCTCCAGCCCTCCTGTACCACTCTTTTCCTCCTAAACACCGTTCTAGTCACATCCAACTTCCTTCAGTCCTTAAAAGATTCCAAACTCTTCCTACCTCAGGGGCTTTTGCACAAGCACATCCTTCTCCTTTAGGGAGCTTTTCTCTCGCTCATCATCGTAGCCATTTTCACTCGTTACCTTAATTCCCTTCCTCACAAAGGCCTTTACTACCTCCCTATGTAAGTCAGGCTCTTCTTCATCTCCTATACTCACCTGTATTTTCCTTCTTAAGCATAGAGAGATTTGTATGTGTGACAACTCACTTGAAGTCTCTTTCCACTGTTCTGTGAACTGAAAGTGCCATGTGGCCAGGGCCCAGGCCTATTTACTGCTATGTCCCCAGAGCCTTGCACAGAGTCTGACACAAAAATGCATGCATGCAATAAATATCTGTCCAATGAATGAATGAAATACAGAGAATTTGGAAAATACCAGAAAAGGGTATAAATCCCAGTAAGATATAAACTGTGAACATGTTAAAAAAAAGATAATGAATACAAGAAACTGTGATGAGTTATAGACTTGTAAAAACTGGGCAACTTTTTGCAAATGATCCAATTTATACATTTCACCTACGAAAGATTCAGTTATCGGAGCTGACTGTCAAACTGACAAACACACTAAAGTAAGGATAATGGATCATTTCATCCTCTAGGAATCTTTTTTTTTTTTTAAGTATTTTATTTATTCCTGAGAGAGAGGGGTGGGGGGCAGAGACAAAGGCAGAGGGAGAAGCAGGCTCCATGCAGGGAGCCCGACATGGGACTCGATCCTGGGTCTCCAGGATCAGGCCCTGGGCTGAAGGTGGCGCTAAACCGCTGAGTCACCAGGGCTGCCCTAGGAATCTTTTTGATATCTAACTGGATTTCTCCTGAAAACAGTATAAGCCTAACATAGAAACAAAGAGAAGGAAAATATTTTCACACTTGCACATATACTACAAAGCTCTGTAAGCTTTAAATGGCATGCTACAACAAACAGAATTTTAAATAGATACATTTAGATGAGTAAGATGTGTTTGTTAATACATTACCTCTGTTAATTTCAATGAATCTAGAGAAAAGCATGTATCACAAATGCATTGTAATGTCAGAAATGTGAGGACTGCCTGAAAGAAACAAATCATGAAAAGCTACTATCAGGAGTTCCTGCTCCCTTCCCCCCCCCCCCCCCCCCCCCCCCCCGCCATTTCCAAAGTTACTGAATCAACCATGTCTTTTCAGACTGTTCCTGAGCAACACACTGTTTTAGGGGCTTACAGTCCCATAAATGTAGGATGTGACGTGAAGTCTCCAGCTGCCACTAGGGAGTTCTTTTGCTGTATTCTTTATGTTAGGGTCTTTAGAACTTCAACCTCAGCTGTCTTCTTGCTCCATATACTCTCTCTGGGCGATCACACTCATTCCCATAACTGGAATCGTCACACATGGCTCACACTTCTTTCCTAAGCTCCAGCTGAGACCCCCTATTCTTAACTGTCAAATGAACTTCTGCACCAGATGTTCATACTGGACTCATTATGCTGTCACCCAAACCTACTCCTTTTTCTTTTTAATCCAAGTATAAGAGTATTACCATGTACCCAGCTGCTCAATGAATGAATCTTGGAATGTTTTTAACTACTCTATTTTTCCCCATGGTATCATTCAAAAAGGCACTAGAACTTGCGTAGTCTCTACCTGTGAAACATTTTGATTCTTTCTTGTCCCTCCTTTCTTTCCTTCCTATCTTCTCCCCCTCTCTTGTCTAATCCATCAACTGTTTTAACACATAATGTTATAGGAACTGTACTTGCTGAGCAAGATATGATGGTAAATAAAACAGCCACAGCCCATGGCCACACTCACAGCTTACAGTCTAGTAGGAAACATAGACAATTAAGCAAACATAATCGATTGGCCTGTAATACATGCTTTGCTATGGGACATCCAAGATGCCTCAAGATTTTAGCAAAGGGCTCAGGAAGACCCACCACACACAGTGATGTTTACTAGGGGTATCAAGGAGGTAAAGGGGAAGCAGAAAAAAGAGGAATGCTTCAGGTAGAGAGAACAGTGTGTGTAAAGACTTGAGGGTAATCATGAACTGGAACACCGGACAAGTCTGAGAGAAGTCAAAGGCTAGGGCAGGTACGAGGTAGGTGGTGGTAATAAACAGCACAAGAATGGCAGGCAGGGTCTAGCCCTGGCAAAGCCTTGGAAGGCACTTTAAAGAGTTTGGACTGTTTCCAAAAAGCACTGAGAAGCCACTGAAGTAGAGGGGTCATAGGATCAGATTTTGATTTTTGGAAAATCATGCTGGTATAATGATTTGGCAGAGAGCAAAAAAGAAAGCACAGGAGAGCAGTTTGGAAACTCTTTAAACAAATAGGAGATGATGGTGGCTTAAACTGAGGAGAAGAAATGGAGGGATTTAGGAGATATTTAGGGAAAAGAACTAATAGGCTTTGGTGATGGACTGGATGTGGGGATGAGGAGATAGGGAAGTCAAAGTTTCTATTTTGGGCAACAGGGTGGAAGGCGGTGCCATTTACTGACAAATGAAACAGGGGAGGAGAAGTGCATTTACTGGGTGGGGGAGGGAAGTTTAGTTTTAAAAAAGGCAGTTTAATTTTGGATTTGTTTACTTTGAAGTGCCTGCTTCCCATATCTGCTCCTTCCTCTCCAATGCACTGTCACTTCTCAAGGGCAGCCCATCATCTTGCTTGGACTCCTAGAAAAGATCCTATTTGGTGTCCTTCCTCTGGACTCACAACAGGCCAACCCATCATTTGTTTTGTTATTTTTCTAAAACAAGATCTCATCAGGTCACTTCTGACTTCATTTTAACAGCTCAGATAGTTCCTTCGAGGAAATGCTAAAAGCATAACCTCAGAAGGAATTTCTGTAAATATCCTGAGCAAAAAGGAACAATTACAGTGATGTGCCCTTTCCAATCATAGTTCTTGCCTAGAACAGAAAATCCTCAGGGTTAATTTAATTGAATAAATACATAAATAGTATCTTAGTTTTCTACCATAAAAGTTACACATATTAATTTTCCTCACTGGGAAATGTAAAACACAAAACATTACCCAAAGTGCAACTGCTAAAACAAATCTGCTACCATATTCATTTTGTTCTTGTGAATTTTTAATGTTGTCATTATTCTGTATGTAAAATGTGTATTCTTTAATAGAAATTAGTGTGAAATCATTTTTACATCATTATTAACTCTTATTGAGGATAATACTTAGTGAGTGAAAGTTTAAAAAGGGAAAAGGATGCTGTGGAGTGAGAAATCCAAAAAAATACAAATTGTCTCATGAGAATGGTGCTTTCTTTACATTACTGTTCTCATTCTGTTCTTTCTGACAATATACCGGAGACAAGGACCTTCACAGAGGTAGGAGTCAGATGGCCCTTTAACCACAGGAATAAGAGAAGCAGGGAATATATCATGTCCCACAGATGGGAATCAAACCGAGGATAGGACGGAAACATGCTTCTAGTTTCTGGGAGAGAAAAGATCAGGGACCATGACTTTAAGGACTTTGAAAGATTCTGAGATTCTTAAAAATTCCTCAGGTTTATTATTTTAGTTATCCTGTTTCCTCAGAGAGATTAGCAGTAACATCCTTTAAAGAAAAAATGCTGTAGGCTTGGCATGCTGGATGAGAAGAACATACAGAATTTGGGAAATGCCATCTGTATTGTATTAAGGGGGAGGGCGAGAAAGAAGAAGAGCAGGAGAAAAGATCCAAGGAGGAATGGAGAGCAGGCAAGAGAAGATGAGTTTAGGGATGGGATTTGGGCTAAGAGTAAGTGTCCTGGGACTTAAATGTTGAAGGATCCCTGCCATAGCAGGTCAACTTGCAAGCTGCTATGTCAGCCCTCTAAGTTTTACTCAAACATGGTCTTATTAATTAATTTATTTGAGAGAGAGAGAGAGAGAGAAAGAGAGAGAGAGAGACAGCAAGCATTTGAGAGCGCATGAGAGAGAGAGAGAAATGAGAGAAAACAAGGCGGGGGGGAGGGCATAGAATGTGAGGGAGAAGCAGACTCCCCCTAAGCAGGGAGACCCACATGGAAAACTTGATCTCAGGACCCTGCGATCATGGCCTGAGTGGAAGGCAGATGATTAACCGACTGACCACTAAGGTGTTCCTCACTCAGACATGTTCTTCACCAACCAACAGAGTCCAGAACCTTTGTGCTTCCACACCCTCACTTATGTGTTTCGTTCTGACGAGAAGAGCCCATCCTTCCGGCATCCAGCCACCTCCTACTCACTCCTTAGTGTTCTTATGAGATGTCTCACTTTCTGGAAGCTCTGCCTGACTCTCCCATTCTATTCCCTCCTTCTGTTCTGAGCACCAGGCTTTCCTCCTCGGGGTTCCTAAAGTGTTGTCTTACAGCACTCAGCACACTGACCTCTAGTAACGTGTCAGGTGCCTCGACAAGAGGACTGGTGGCCGGGATCAGCCCCTGCTAGCATGCCTCTCACCAGCGCCTCACACATAACCTGCGGGGCATCGCCACTAACATCTAAGAAAAGAAAGAAAGAAAGGAAAGGGAGGTCATGCGACATGCTCTTGCTAAAGGAGGTAGAAAGCTGTTCCAGGAAGCTTCTGCTCCCTTTGTGCGGACAAAGAGGAGGAAGCTCTGCCGCATGCATGCACACCCCTTCAGTGCTTAATCGCTTGAATCTTCATGCCAGCCCATGTGAGGAGGAGGTCATGTACCTATTTTGGGGAGAAGCAAACTTAAATTCTAAGTAGTTAAGAACCCGGCACCCAGTGGGATTTGAGGGCAAATCCATTCTGGGTGAACAGACTGGGCTGTGCTCTGTTTCATTATACTGCAAAAGAGAATGTCGGGAGGTCACCTCCCTGCACTGATTTACATGGGAGTTTACATCCTGATGTCACTCCAAGGTTATCATGGCCTAAATCATGCGCCAGGAACGCCCTATATAGAATCCAAGGCTCAGAAGGGAGAACAGTGAGAAAATCAGGTTGGATCTTCCCTTCTGCAGTAATTTTTAAAATGGACTCCAAGGCAAGTGCTAACCACCACCAGTGCTCGCTTTCCTCACGTTTGCCTGATCTTTGGGGCATTCACTGCAGTCCCCCCTAATTCTTTAATAACATTCACACAGTTAGATCAGCTTGTATAATATTTACAGATTATTTCTTTTAAAAAACTGCTATATGAATGTCATTAACAACTACCGACTACAGAAAAAAAAATAGACTAATATTAGAGTAAAATCAGGAGAAATAAGTTATGGCTACCTTTTTTTGTTTAACCTTAAAATTTCCATCGAATGTTAAACTTTCTAATTCTTTGCTTCCACCTGAAAACACAATTAATATACTAGCAGTTACGAGACTTGGATTACGCACTCTGCTTCCTGTGTCTCCAGATGGAGGCCTCTACCACCATCTTGAGCCTAGATTTGCTCATTTGACTACAGAGAGCCTAGACAAGCTGATCTCTAAATGCTGTTTTATGCTAATATTCTGTAATCCCATGATAAAATGTGAGATTACTGCTCTATCAATCTCTGGGAATTTCTTATTTTCCAAATTCTCTCAGTGAACATACATTACTTAGGCAGTGAGAAAAAAACGATTAAAACTGAATAGTAAACCATCCAAAACAATTGCACAAATGTCCACCCTGTCACGGAGCTAAGGAACAGTACCCAGAAGTCAGATGAGAAGACACACATTTTAACTGCACTACGAGTTTGCATGGCTCGAAAACACCCTGACTTAGAAGGCTTTCTGTCAGAGTCATAACCTCTTTTTCTTTTTTAAAACTTTTTTTAGATTTTTATTTATTTATTTATTTATTTATTCATAACTGGAATGATAAAATCAACTTCCCTGTAATTTCTCTGTGAGATACTGTATTGCTATAAATGGCAAAGGTATAATCTTTGCTAGTTTGGTCATTAGGTATGACTAAAGCAGCCATGACAAACATCGTGGGGGAGATAGAATTTGTGTATGCGCAAGAACAAAATAAGGATTTAGAATGAGAACAAGAAAAATAATCACTAGGAAACACTGGATCAACAGAGTAAATGTTAAAGAGAAGGTGGCAGAGTGGTAAAGAATTTCCACATTGTAATTCAAGCAACTTCACTAAGGGGTTGGAGGAGGGACACAAGATAATTTAATATCAAATAAAGATGAATGTCCCCCAAGTATTTCATAGCCTTGGGACTCTCAGGTTGCTGGAGCTACTAGAAGCACAGCATACTTAGTTATCAAATTCTCTGCCACTACCAGCTGGGTACTACAGGCAGGAGGTTTCTGGACAAAGTGTTCAGTCCCTTCCCAGACACTAGCCAATTATGCTGGCATGGCAACGTGGTATATTTCTGATGTCACATGGTAGCAACCTGCCAGGGCTCAGTTCAAATTATTAATTAGCAGAATTCACACATCCTTTAATTTTGGTAATAAAATACTCACAGTCTCTCAATATTAAATAATTCAACAAACATGACTTTACCAGGAGAAAAACTAAGTCCATGATCACAGTAAGCCTATGATTAATAAATGGAAGAGATACAAAGAATTATACAAAATCATATAGTAACAATGTGCATAGAGTTCTGCTTAGTTGGCACTAAATACACTTTACTAATGTTCCCAGTGTATAATTATCTTAAAGTCAAAGGCTATGAAGATCAGAAAAGAAGGCAATTGTTTCTAGTCTCGAAAAAAAATGGATATGGTTTGATGTACTATGACATCAACCAGGGAGATAACTGGTTTCACAAAATATACTCTAGACAATATTTCCTCAGAAGTTCATTAATATTGGTATAATTCTGAATAAAATGTTTTTATTCATGAAAATTTGTTAGCACCTCTCAGGATAAAGAGAACAGGAGGATATATCTTTCTTTTTTCAAAGAGACCTGGGAGGTACATCGGCTAAATACAACTAGCAGCCTTTGTTTAAATGTTGATTTGGAATAAACCAACTGTAAAATGACACTTTTGGAGATAACTGAGGAAAACTGAAAATAGGGTATCTGTATATCCAGGGATTATTATCAACTTGCTAGGTGCAATAATGGAATTATGGGTATATTAGAAATAAATGCTGAGATATCTGTGAGAAAAATTTATTACATTAAAGAATAATGTATGAAAAGACAACATAAAAAAGGCGTTGGGGGAATAGATAAAATAAATTGGACAATATGCTGTTAACTGTGAAGCTAAGTAACTGCTACAAAGGGGTTCATTACATACTCTACTTTTTGTAGAAAGTTATAAAATGCCCTGTACTCTGGATGTGAAGCATTGTCCCTGGTCTACTATAAGCACTCAACAATAGTTAGCAATTACATAGTATTACTGTTGTTGCTGTTACTATTATTGTTAACTAGTGTAAACAATAGTGTGCTATGATGAAAAAGAAGTTTGAGCTTGGGCAGTCTGAGCCCTAACTCTGCCATTAACTAGCTATGGGATCTTCAGCAATATTTTAACCTTTTTGAGTTTTAGAAGACTTATTTGTAAGATGTGAAACATAAAGATTTTGCATCAAAAGGTTGTTGTAGAACTAAAAGAGATGATTTTTTAAAAAAATAGGAAATTGGAAATTATAAAATGTATATTACCATTTTTAACCCTTACTCAAAAGAAACCTATAATTCAACTATATATGAAATCAAATACATACCACAACTTTAAAAGAGTGAAAAAATACTATAAAATTTCAGAAAAAAAACCCAAGATTATTTCTATTTGAGGAAGACTAAGAAAGGCTTCACTGAAGAAGAAACATCTGAGCTTTTGAAAACTGGCAGGATTTTCCTTGGCAAAGATGAAGGGAAGCACGGTGTGAAGCAAACAATATGAAAAATGACTGAGGGAACAAAAGGGGCTGGCTCACTCAGGGAGGGTAAGAAACTCAAATTTGGAAGAACTAAAATTATAAAAAGGAGTTTGGATCCAGGTCATGGTCTGTTTTGAGTGTCTGTGTACGAAAGATATTTTATCTCATAGGCAAGGAGGAGCCACTTATAACTTTTAGCAGGAAAATAAAATTAAGAGGTACTTTTTTTTTTTTAGATTTTAATTTATTCATTCATAAGAGACAGACACATAGGCAGAGGCAGAAGCAGGCTCCCTGTGGGGAGCCTGATGCAGGACTCGATCCCAGGACCCTAGGATCACAACATGAGCCAAAGCAGATGCTCATCCACTGAGCCACCCAGTTGCCCAAGAGGTACTTTCTAATGATGGAACTGAAAAGAATACCTAAAGAACCAGTACTGTAAAAACATGAAGCACATGAAAAGTAAGGGATAGAAAAGACATCTCATGTAAAAATCAGCCAGAGCTAACTTTTTATTAGATAAGGAAGACATAACAATAGAATTTTGATAAGGGCAAAAAATATGAACTGTGAAATACAAGGAGAGCTTAAGTATGAAAACTTCACCACACCACTATTATTGGTAAAATGATACAAAGGGATGGCTCGAAGAAAGGAAGGAAGGAAGGAAGGAAGGAAGGAAGGAAGGAAGGAAGGAAGGAAGGAAGGAAAGCAAGCAGGAAGGAAGGAAGGAAAGAAGGAAGGAGACAAATCTGGCAAATTACTGGATTATATTCATTTAGAAGTGATTGTGAATTTTTATGTTCATTAGTAAAATTAAAATTTGATGATTTGCTTTGCAATTTGATCTAACATGATATAGAGATGGTTAAATTTTTACTTTCTAAAATAAAATGCTGCATATTAGAAAAATAACTCTTATGTAAGGAGATACCTGAGCATATTAGAACACTATATTGCTGGAATAGCTCTTCCTTCAAATATCTGATAAAATGCAACTGCCTCTCAAAACTCAAGCATTCTTACATAAATACTTAGTTTATTCTTAGGGAGTTTGTAAACAATAATAAAAATTATGCACCTATGGGTTGATTCTATCACCCAAAACATTCACAATCAGCATTCTGTGTATCAAATAGAATATAGCTCTATAAGTCAAAAGAAAAGAAAACAGGGGAAGGAAAGAGGCTTATCCTCCAGTAGAGTTGGGACAGAAGTATCATCGACTCAAAACAAAATAGGCATTTATTTCCCTCTCAGTAAAGCTAAAATAAGTAGAAACTCATGCTATGATTTAAAAAAATAAAAGAAAAAGAAAAAGAAAAAAAGCCAGCATGAGAACTCCTAATTCCACAAAAGGCACATGTAATATTATAATTAAAGTAGTAGAAAATAATGAGTGTAGCAGTATACTAAAGTCATGCTATAATATGTAGCATTATGTACTAACAGACCATCAGATGTTGTAATTTCAGGCACATATCTCTTTTGGCTCACAGGCAGCAATTCTGTTTCTCTTATTGGAAAGCTGCTGTGCTATGCCATAAAATCCTACATAGAAAACTGAAAGGATAAAAAATATCAATTTTATTTCACCCAATAAGATGTGAGCTACTTAATTTTGCTATGATAAGTAATGTTTATGGAACTGTTTTCAGCTTCCCAACAGTTATAAAATCTTGTCTAGTATCAGATTTCTTCAAAAAGACAGTATCATATAGAAAGAAAAGGTGGGATTGGGCCTATAAAGATGAGAAACCTTAAAAGACCTCAAGATCACCACTTAACTCTTGAATTTCCTCATTGTAAAAGCTGCTCCCGGTAATAGAGCAATCTGTCAAGGCATCTCTATATAACTTCAACTATTAAAAAGTTTTTTTCATGGACATCAGCCAGTTTCTAGTTTGCAAACAGAAGGTTAGGTAGACGTATGTATGTACAGATAGTTTGTATTAAGACATTCATCGCAGTTTATCACTTAATTATACCAACAACCCACTGCTGGTTTCTCTGCTAAGATTTAATCCCCAAAGCTTAACTTCTAACTTTTTTTTTTTGAGAAATCATTATGTAATGTTTTAGAAAGAGAAAGAAAGGAGCTCAATCAATTGCTACAAACAGTTTACTTAGGTTCAAAATAAATCATGTAGGGGTGCCTGGGCGGCTCAATTGGTTAAGCATCTGCCTTCAGCTCGGGTCATGATCCTGGGGTTCTAGGATCAAGGCCCATATCAGGCCCTCTGCTCAGCAGGGAGTCTACTTCTATCATTCCCACACCTTCTCCCTCTCCCTCTGCTCATGCTCTCTCTCTCTTTCAAATAAATAAAATCTTAAAAAAAAAAAATCATGTGATTAAAACAGGCATTTTCCCACTTGTCACTTTGCATTTGAGCGAAAACCAGTGGTATCGCCCCATGAGAGTCAGCAGTCCTCAACCTACCAGTTGTACCGCTACTTGCTTATTATCCTTTTCCTTTTCTCATTATTTTGCTTCAGAAGATAGAAACAAGAGTGCAAGTGAGAAGGTGCATAAAATATTGAGGTGCTGAAATATTGAAAGGTACTGATGAAGCAAGACATTTTCAAAGCTATTGATGAAATGTCTGAGTTTTGATGGCTGCAAAAGCACACATTCCTAAAAAAAGAAATCTAGATGATCAGAATTCTGAGGCAAAGCATGAGGAAACAACATGAAACTCCATTCCATCTTCAGCAAAATACATCTCCATGGGGTTCTTACTCTGCATTTGCCAACAAGTACTGCAGGTGGCTTTAAACTCCCTTGTACATACTAAATGGAAGCAGCCAAGAGTCTAATGAACTTGGAGGGCATTCTGCAAAGTGAAATATGACAGAGAAAGACAAATACTATGTGGTATCATTTATATGTGGAATCTAAAAAAAAGAAAAAAAAAAGTCAAACTCAGAAACAAAAGTAGAAAAGTGGGTAGGGATAGGGTAATAGGAAGAGGCTGGTAAAAGGGTACCAAATTTCACCTATAAGATGAACAGGCTCTGAGGATCTAATGTATAACTTGGTGACCTAGTTTAATAACACTGTATTGCCTAATAAAATTTGCTAAGAGAGGAGAACTTAAATGTTCTTACGATGACAGAAAATATGTAAAGTAGTGGATGTGTTTAATTAACTAGATGGGTGGAATCCTGTCAGCATGGATACACATATCAAATCATCACCTTGTACCCATTAAGTATATTACAACTTTGATAATTATATGTTAATAGAGCTGGGGGAGAAAAGGAGTCAAGCTATAGAATCTTGCTAAGATCTTAACACCAATGTTAGCTTTTGAAAACAAGTTTGAAAGGAACTGAAATTGGCGAAAGTAATTAAAAAGTTCTGTTTAGACTTTAACTAGTCACTTTGGTTCAATTTCTACCCCTTGACCTGATAAATGTAAGCATGCACAAGATTAAGTGTCACTTAATTAGGTGAATTCTAAATAGCATCTAATTATTATTATAAATTTAAAAATATTACTATTTCATTATTCTGTCCTAGTGATAATGCTGCCAATCTTTGATCCTGTCAACATATAAACCTAATTAAGTTGAATAGGCCACTTAACTATTCACTCTCTTAAGTAGGCATTCCCTAGATCCTAATTTATTTGTTTCCTTCACTGATGAAACTTGCAAATTTACAAAATAAAGAATTCAGTCAATATGTTTCAGACTCTCCAGAAAATAATCCAACTAAAACGGAATTTTAAATTCATATTACTTCTAATTCATTTTACCTACCAGTTAGGACTCTATTCTTGGTAGGCCTCTAAAATCCAGTAATTTATTCAGCAAACATTTGTTGAATGTCTACTGTATGCTAGTCAAAAATCACTAAGGCTTTTCTCAAGGGGCTTTCTGTTTAGTAGAGAGATGGCAGGTAGATATATAAGTCTACGAGAAGCCAAAGGAAATCGATAACTGGGCTGCTATAGCAGCTCAGGGAATGGGCCAAAGCTTCAGGCCTGTGTTCAGGAAGACTTTATTAAAGAAACATATTATAGAATATTAGAGCCAGAGGGACTTTAGGAAATACCAATTCCAATCCCATCATTTTACAGATAAGGGGAAAAAAAGAGAGACAGATGGAGAAGAAAAAAAAAAAAAAAAAGAAAGAAAAAGCCCACTAAAAGTAATAGCAATCTACCCAATATCACCTAGAGAATTGAAGAGTCTGGATGAGAAAGCAGGTCTCTGGATTCCCAGCTTTCTGGTTTCCCATGATAGCACATTGCCCCTCTGGGGTTGGATGGATTTCAAAAGGCAAATATGAAGGAAAGAAGAGAGTGCTGGTAAGATCAAAGGCTGGGATATGACACTGATAAGAAGATATGTTTGGAAAACAGTGTTAAATTTATCTGAGGACAAACGTTTGAGGGGAGGAATGAGACAGGCTGTGAGCCGAGTGGGATCAGACAATGGAGGACATCAAATGACAGGAGGACATCAAACAACAGCCTAAAAGGGTTAGTCCTGTTCATGAGATAATTCCATGGACACGAGAGCAGAATTTATTCGGTAAATCTGCAAGTGCCTTTAACATTGGTATTATTAAATGACACTGATGGTCTTAGAGGTTTATCATAAATGAACAAAAAAACTCTTCTGATATGAAAAAGGCCAATAAAATACAGCACATTTATACTGAATACAATCTCTCTCTGTCAATTTTTCTTTCTCCAAAGCAGACGGTAACAGAACAAGGACAAAATAAGGCAAAACACTGTGATCTGCTGATGGCAGGGGCAGTTTGTGACAGCAGCCATTGAGAGACGTTCATGATACCCCATGCCTCCACTTTGCTCCTCCTGAGAATCCCCAACGTGCCAGTTCTGCCCAGCGCTTGCTGAGCCAACCTGAGGGAAGCCTGAAAATCAATGGGATCGCCTATCCTCACCAGATGCTGGGGTCTAGGCATGTACCTCGCTGCTCTTCGCTCTACCCCATTGCTTTGCCCTTTGTCTACTGTCTTGCTCTCCTCTTTGGGACTGGAAATAGACTAGAGGTACCATACTGGATTTCTCAGCCTTCATATAGCACTCTAGAGTGATTTCAAAGCATACTGCCCCCTTTTTCATTTATCAGAAAGTGGAAACAAACCTCTGTTCAATCTCACCCTCATCCTGCAGAGCTCTCCTCAGTCTCCCAGAGGTTAGAATATGCCTCCTGTCCTTCTGGTTACTGGGTAGGTTCTAACTTTAACCTTTCAACCTAGACAACTCTTGTGAAATCCTGACTCTATATCTGCTCAATGTAAACTTTGCCTTTGCCAAGAAACTCTTACTGCATCCCACTCACTAAACCCTTATGGAATCAGTATAATCTAGAATACTTAAAAGCTGCATCATAGCTTGACCTCTAGGGACCTTCCTTTTGAAAGCCTGCTCCTTAGGCAAAATTGTTCTTCAAGCCCCAGCTCTATATATTCTTGGTCTACTCTCTTTGTCATGCTGGTCTGCTACTACCAGCAGAGTCTGTGTCTAAGGCCATTCAGGCAGAAATCTTGAAAAGGACACACTGAGCATACCAGGGTCTAACCACTTCTAAAAAGTTCGTGAAATCTCTCGGCTATATAACAGCATTTTTCAACGTGAGATGAGAGTCACTATTTTTTAGAGATAGGTGAAAAATTGCCTTCCTGGGTTTTGAAATCAAGGTCTGAATACTGGACTGCTGACTGCTCTCCATCCTTCCACTCTGGTACAGATACTCATCAGGAAAAATGATTTTTCAGTAAATAAAGGTAGGTAAGAGTCTTGAAACAGTGAACAACAACAAAAAAATCTGTGAAAAATTCATCACTCTTCTTTTAATTCTTATTTAGAAAAACATGAAACAAGAAAATATTAAAGTGCTTTTTAAAGCACAGTGAAATAGATTTAATTTTAACTGAGCACCTACTATGAGCTAAGCACTGTGTGAGGTTTCTTCTGTGCATTGCCTCATGTGTCTCTTACCCGAGTGCATACTATTTTTATTTCCAGGGTAGATATCAGGGAACTGAGCCTTGGTAAGATAAACAATTTGCCATCACAGTCACAGCCATCTGGGAAAGGGTTCCTATTGTACCTTTAGCCAGCTAACCTCTAAACCTGTGCACTCAATCAGTAAGCCATTCAACTGGCTCATTTTAATTAAAAAAAACAAAAACAAATCAACCCTTTAAAATTCTAAGTATGAGAGGCTAAATATATAAAGAATATGTATTGTTTTTGTTAACTTTTAAAAAAAGTAAAAATAAAGACCAAACTCCTTCTGAATGTTTTTTGTTAATTTAAGACCAAGTTAAAAAACCAAAGTTGTTGGTCACCATGAATCTGATCATTCAATTGGGGAACATCAGAAGATGTTCCATCTTTCCATCCATCCATTGCTTCCATAAACACTTGCTGAATATCTATTATGTAGCAGACATTGTTCTAGGAACTGAGAATACGGAGACAAGTAAGAGAACTATGTCGTCGGTCCTTGAGGATCACATAGACGAGTTGGAGAGACTATCATTCTATATGTAAACAGAGTAACATTATTAGAGTGATGACTACCACTAGAGTGTGAGAGAAGGATGAAGAAGCAGAGGAAACTTTATTCAGCTAGGGACAAGGGAAGACCCCTTAGGAGGTAGAGGAGGGGGATAGAGGAAGGGGACTGGGAGTGCTCCATGTAGAGAAGAGCATGCACCAAGGACCAGGACAGAGATAAGAAACTGAAGGTAGTTCAGAGTGGCTCAAGCTACCACCTAGTGAGAGAAAGGGAGCCAAGGCTTAGGACTATAAAGGTGGGCAGAAGCCAGATACTGAAGAATATAGGTAAGAGCCATGGGAAGCCAATTTAAGCAAAAAAGAGAGACCTAGTCAGATTTTAGTTTGACAAGTATCAATCTGGCTGCAGAGCAAAGAGTAGATCAGAATAGGAGTAAGGTTAGGGTGGAGCTATATTGGCAAAGTACTGCTGTAGCCCACGTGATAGATAATGGTGAGCTGGGCTAAGGTGACAGATGTGGGAAAGAGGAGTCAACCTTTATGAGGTATAATGGACATAACTTGATGAGTGACTGAATGGTGATTGATGCTCTGAGGTAATTCTAAAGTGTAGAAGGTGAAAGACCCTCTAAGTTCCAGCCATACATAACTCACCTGATTACCAACCAATAATAGGTGTTCTCCAAGAAGAAAGTCTTTCAGCATGTCTTCCATCACTATCATGTGCTAGAGAAAAAAGAACTAGAGGTTAATCATGTTTTGCATTATCAAGGTGAAGTAACAGAGTTAACAATAAAGATTATTGTCATGCTAAGTAAAGCATTTAGAGTTTCAGTTCAAGATGGCAGTGTAGAAAGATCCTGATCTTACCTGCTCCCATGAACGTACAGATTGTACAGCAATATATGAAATAATTACCTCTTAGAAAAATCTAAAGGCTACCTGACTGATGACTATGCACTGGATAAATAAGAAGAAAATCATGAAAGCAAGTAAGAGAGGCTGGGACACAGTCTCACCACAAACCCCACCCCTAGTACAGCATCCTATAACTGGGAGGGAACTCAAAACATGGAGCTTCTCCCTGAGGATGAAGGGGTTCGCACCCCACATTGAGCATTCCAACTTTTAAGACATACACTGGAGAGATGAGCCCCCAAAACATCTAACTTTGAAAACGAACAAGGCTCACATCCCAAGACCCACGAGACCCTGGCAGTCTGAAAAACTGACCTGCCCTGGAGCCTAGCTCAGAGGCAGCTGACTGTGCCCAGACTTAAAGTGAAGGAGGCTCACCTGCTTATATTAAAGCATTGGCCTGAGGGACAGGCATCTCATTTAACACATGCATGTAGAAGCCTACTGGAATTCTCTCTGGGGATGGAAACTGGCAAGTGCCATCCTTGTGTTCTCCATCTGCTGTGATTCAGAGTACCAGAATTTTTGGAAAAAAGCTTTTGTGTGTCTGGTGTCTCAATTTTTATGGCTGCCACCTAGGCTTGCCTGGCTATGGAGGCCAAAGGAGCTTGTATTCCTGGTCCCATACGACTGATAATTGGTGCTGCCCAGAAAGGAGCTCAGGCCTCTGGCACCCTGATTTTTGTGACTGCTGCCAGGAGATACCTCTACATCACCTGGCTCTGGTAGCCAGTGGGGCTTACACTTGTAGGCCCCACAGGATTGTAACCAGGGGACACAGTTCTTAAATAGCTACTGTCCCAGGGTAGAGCAATAGGCAGCAAACCCAGGAGCTCAATCTTTCTATGAAGGATTATAAACTAATCATCATGACTGAGGCGTGAGGGACAGTATTTAATTTAAAATGAATCTTGGGGCTAGCTACAATCCTTGCTAGAGACCCCAGAGGGCTGGTGTTATCTTTGTGCTCACCCTCTATCACACCAAAGCACCAGTGTCTCCTGGAAGGGAGCTTTACACACATCTGTGTCCTGGTTTTTATGTCTACTGCCCTAGTTTCTAAAGCTGTCACCCAGTAGATACTCCTTAATCACCTGGCTCTGGTGCCTGGAGGTGGGGAGGCCCTTACATTTCTGGGTTCCATGGAACTCTGGCAACTATAAAGATGGTTCTTGGCAGGCTACCAGCCCAGGACACTGCACAGACAGTGGACTGAGGCACAATCCTTAGTTTTCTATGAAGGAAACCTCTCTGCTTGCCTTGGAGATTCAGTCTAAGGAAGAAGCTTCAGGTTTGGCACACATTTAGAGGCCTATGGAGTTCTCTCAAGGAACATAGGCCATCGTGGATGCCATCCTGGCTATCTCTCTTTGCCTTGCTCTAGTTCATCAGTATCACCCAGAAAAGGGCTTACATACTTGTTTGGAGCCCCAATCCTGTGGCTGTCACCCAGTAGATAGCACCAGATCACTTGGTTCTTGTGATCAGTGGGGCTTACACTTGTGGTACATAGGATTATATTATTGGGCATACTTTTAAAAGCTGATGCCTGAGGGTGTGGTTTCTAGGCAGCCTAAATTTAAGTGCTGAGTCTCTCCCATATGAGACACAGAGATCTTTACACATTCTCAACTCCTGGGAACTATTAAAAATATAATAGGTAGCTTGGACAAACACAAAGATTTAAGAGATAATAAAGAGCTAAGGCACGGTTGAATGACAAGGTTCATTTTCTGCATGAGGCCACTCCTTTAACAGTGGGAAAAGTAGTCATCTCACACACTGTATAGAAATCAACAGAGACAGTTAAGCAAAATGAAAAGACAGAAGATATGTTCCAAATGGAAGAACATGATAAAACTTCAGGAAGAAAAAAAAAACTTTAACAAAATGAAGTAAGTAATTTACCTGATAGAGTTCAAAGTAATGGTCATAAAGATGCTCACCAAACTGAGAAGAATAGATGGATGCAGAAGAACTTCAATATAGAGATGAAAAAAAAATTTTTTTTAATTTTTTTTAAATTTTAAATTTTTAAAAAAATTTTTTTTAAATTAAAAAAAATTTTTTTTAAATGTAAAATTTAAAAAATTTTTTTAAAAATTTTTTTAAAAATTTTTTTCTGCAAACAGAAGTCATATTGTTGAAGATTACAATACCTGAACCAAAAAGGTTCAATGGCAGACCAGATGAAGCAGAAGAAAGGATCAGTCAACTCAAAGACATGGCACTGGAACTAACTAAATCAATGCATCAAAAAGAAAAAAGAATTACAAAAAGTAAAGATAGCTTAAGGGACTTAAGGGACTAACATTTGCATCACAGGGCCCCAGAAACAAGAAGAGAGAGAGGAAGAGGTAGAAATTTTACTTGAAAATACAATGACTAGAATCTTCCCCAACCCAGGGAAGGAAATAGACATCAGATGTAGGTTCCAAATAAGAGGAATCTAAAGAGACCTATACTACGACACATTATATTTAAAATGTCAAAAGTAAAAGGAAAGAAGAGAATATTAAAAGCAGCAAGAGAAAAACAACTTGTTACATACAGGGGGACACCCATTAGGCAAACAGCAGATTTTTCAGTGGTAATATCACACACCAGAAGGCAGTGGTGTGATACATTCAAAGGAATGAAAAAAACCTTGCCAACCAACAATACTGGCAAAGTTATCACTCAGAAGTGAAAAACAGATAAAGAGTTTTCCAGGTAAGCAAAAGCTAAGTGAATTATCACCACTAATCCGACTGTATGAGAAATGTTAAAAGGACTTTAAGCTGAAAAGAAAGGGTGCAAATTAGTAATAAGAACATGTATGAAAATACATTTCATTGGAAAGGTAAATATATAATAAAAATAGTGGATTAATCACTTATAAAGATAGTATGTAGGTTAAAGGCAAATATATAAGCTATTTTTACTGCTTTTAATAATTATGTAAGGGATTACAATAGTAATTTTTTTAAAGATTTTATTTGTTTATTCATGAGAGACACAGAAAGAGAGAGGCAAAAAAAGACAGGCAGAGGGAGAAGCAGGCTCCATGCAGGGAGCCTGATGTGGGACGTGATCCCAGACCCAGGGATCATGCCCTGAGCCAAAGGCAGACACTCAACCACTGAGCCACCCAGGCGTCCCAGGGATGACCATAATTAGTTAAGGGATATGCAAGATAAAAAATATAAGATGTGACATGCAAAACCATAAAACATGAGGGAGAAGAGCAAGAATGTTGAGCTTTACAATGGGATTAAATTTAAGTTGTTATCAATTTAAAATAGGCTGTTGCAAATATTTTAAGCCTCATGGTAACTACAAGAAAATAACCTATAGTAAATACACAAAAAATAAAGAGAATATAAGCATAACACTAAAGAAAGCCAACAAACGACAAAAGAGAATAAGAAACAGAAAAACTACAAAAATAGCCAGAAAACAATTAACAAAATGACAATAAACACATACCTATTAATAATTACTCTGAATGTAAATGGACTAAATTCTCCATCAAAAGACATAGAGTGGCTAAATGGATAATATACCAAGACTCAACTTTAAGCTACCTACAAGAAATTCATTTTAGATGTAAAAATACACAGACTCAAAGTGAAGAGATGAGAAAAGATATTTCATCTAAATGGAAACCAAAAGAAAGCTGAAGTAGCTGTACTTATATAAAACATATTACTAGTAAGGAAATTCAATCTTTAATCAAAAAAACTCTCAACAAATGAAAGTCCAGACCAGATTCTACTAGTGAATTTCACCAAACATTCAAAGAATTAATACCAATCTTTTACAAACTCTTCTGAAAAATAGAAGGGCACTCTTCAGAACTAGCATTACCCTGATATCAAAACCAGACAAGGAAGGAAATTATAGGTCAATATCCTTGAGTGAACATAAATGCAAAAATTCTCAATGAAATATTAGCAAGCCATAATCTAACAATAAAATAAGAGAATCATACACTATAATCAAGTGGGAATTAATGCAAGGATACAAGGATGGTTCATTGTATTCATTGTCTGCGAATCAATTCAATGTGGTACAATGTGGTACAAAGTGAAGGGTAAAAATCATGATCATTGCAACAGATGTAGAAAAAGCACCTGACAAAATTCAACATCCATTTATGATAAAAAAAAAAAAACTCTCAACAAAGCAGTATAGAGTGAACATATCTCAACATAATAAAGGTCATATATGACAAGCCCACAGCTAACACATACTCAATGGTAAAAAGCTTAGAGCTTTTACTCTAAGATCAGGATCAAGACAATGATGCCCACTCTTGCCAGTTTTATTCAACACAGTACCAGAGAAATCAGACAAGAAAAAAAAAGGAAATTGGAAAGGAAGAAGTAAATCTATCACTATTTGCAGATAGCATGATATTATATATGGAAAACCCTAAAGACATTATCAAAAAGCTGTTAGAACTAAAAAAAAATTCAGCAAAGTTGAAAGATACAAAAGCAATACAAAAAAAAAAAACCTGTTGGTTTTTCTGTACACTAATAATGAACCATCAGAAAGAGAAAACAGTCTCACTTACAATTGCATTAGCAAGAATAAAATACCTACAAATGAATTTAACCAAGGAGGTAAAAGACCTGTGTATTGAAAACTGTCAGACATTAATGAAAGAAACGGAAGATACAAATAAATGGAAAGATATTCCATGTTCATGGATTAGAATAGTTAATGTTGTTAAAATGCTGTACTACCCAGAGTAATCTACAGATTCGATGCAATCCCTATCAAAATTCCAATGGCATCTTTCACAGAAACAGAACAAACAATCCTAAAATTTATATGGAATCATAAAGACCCCAAATAGTCAAAAAGTCATGAGAAAGAAGAACAAATTTGAAAGCATCACAGTTTCTGATTTCAAACTATATTATAAAGCCATAGTAATTAAAAAAAAAGCTGTAGTAATCAAAACTGTGTAACATTGGCAGAAAAGATACATCAATCAGTGGAACATAATAAAGGGCCTAGAAACAAACCCATATATATCAATGGCCAATTAATTTATGACAAAAGAGTCAAGAATGGAGAAAATATGGAGAAAGGACAGTCTCTTCAATAAATAGTACTGGGAAAATGGACAGTCACATGCAAAAAAAATGAAACTGGATTGCTATCTTTTACCATACATAAAAATTAACACAAAATTATTATATTATAAAATTATATTAAAGACTTGAACGTTAGGCCCTGAAACCATAAAACTCCTAGAAAACATAGGCAGTAAGCTCTATGACATATGTCTTAGTGGTGATTTTAGAATCTGACACCAAAAGCACAAGCAACAAAAACAAAAATAAATAAATGGGGCTCCATCCAACTAAGCAGCTTCTGCCCAGTGAAGGAAACTATTAACAAAATGAAAAGGCAACCTAGTGAATGGGAGAAAATACTTACAAATCATATATCTGATAAGGGGCTAATATTCAAAATATATAAAGAACTCATATATTTCAACAGGAAAAAACAAACAATCCAAGTAAAAAGTGGGCAGAGGATCTGAATAGACACGTTTCCTAGGAAGACTTACAAAAGGCCAATGGGTACATGGAAAAATGTTCTACATCACAGCATCAGAGAAATATAAGTCAAAAACCTAATGAGATGTCACCTCATACCTGTTAGAATGGCTATTATCACAAAGACTAGAAATAACAAGTGTTGGTGAGGATGTAAAGATAAGGGAAACTTTATGTATTAGTAGAATGTAAATTGATCCGGCCACTATGGAAATTCTATGGAAATTGGTATAAAGTTCCTCAAAATATTAAAAATAGAACTACCATATAATCTATCAATTCCACTTCTGGGTATTTTTTTGAAGAAAGCGAAAACAATAATTTGAAAAGATATTTGCATCCCCACCTTCACTGCACCATTATTTATAACCGCCGAGGTTTGGAAACAACCTATGTATCAACTGGTGGATGAATGGATAAAGAAGATGTGGCATATATAGATACAACGGAATATTATTCAGCCATAAAAAGAATGAATGCCTGGGTGGTTCAGTGGTTGAGTGTCTGCCTTAGGCTTAGGTCATGATCCTGGGGTCCTGAGATCGACTCCCATATCAGGCTTCCTGCATGGAGCCTGCTTCTCCCTCTGCCTATGTCTCTGCCTCTCTCTGTGTCTCTCATGAATAAAAATATAAAAATAAATAAATAAATAAATAAAATTAAAAAATAAATAAAATAAAATAAAATAAAATAAAATAAAATAAAATAAAATAAATAAATAAATAAATAAAATAAAATAAAATAAAATAAAATAAAATAAAATAAAATAAAATAAAATAAAATAAAATAAGATCTTGCCCTTTGTAACAACATGGATGATCCTAGGGGGCATTATGCTACTTGAAATAAGTCAGAGAAAGACAAGTACTGTATGATCACTTATATATGGAATCTAAAAAATATACATGTGCATATTTGAAATATATAAACAAAATATATATGACATATATACTAAAAAAAATAAAACGTCTAAGCTCATAGATATAGAAAACACATTGGTGGTTGCTATAGGCAGGGGGTAGGGGTGGGAGAAATGGGTAAATTGGTTTTGTTTTTGTTTTTCAATTTAAAAAATTGAATAAAAAAGAAAGCAAAACATCTACTGTAATAGACAATACTCAAACAATTTTTTTTTAAAATAAAAATTAATGCTGTGGTTGTAAGTTATATAACCAGTTAGGTCACTGGTACTGAAAACTTGAAATAGTCCGCCTAAGCAAGACAAAGCCACTCATCATTACTTACAAAGAGTTTTTGTAATTAGCTCAAATAAATTTTCACTATTGCTTTCTGTAGGGTTGGCTTATAATTTAACATCATATTTAAATTAATACTTGCTAATAATGTAAATATCATAAGCGTTCCAAAATAATTGGAGATTTCCATGGAACATTTTACACTAAATTGCTCTTAATCATTACCTTCAAAGATGTATAACTTTAGAATTAGAAATATACTATTTAGTTCCCACATTTTTTATTTGAATTAGGACAGGATATAATAAAAGAACAAGATTAAAGTTGTTCACAACAGCCACGAAGGAAATTACATTGCTCTTCTATATCTGGAAAAATAGGCCAACCATAAGTAGGTCACAAAGGCTCTACGTGGGGTTTGGGGGAGGAAATATATCCCAGAACAATTAATATCCCTATTTCTTTCTCTTGGTTTTCTGTATCAAAACAGTAACAGCCTCCTAAGTCTTGAAGTTATTGAAGCTCCCTATTTGTGGAAAAGGCAAATTAACTGTTTGCATTTAATACATGCTGCAGATATTTTTCTAGTTTGTTACTTGCTTTTCTTAACTTGTTTTATTGATTTTTTTTTGACATCTCATACATTTTCCTCTTACTTGTCAAATTAAGCTGTACTTTCAGAGTTCTTTTCTTAGAAAAACTGAGAAAGATTTTTCTTTCCTTCAAAAACAGATGAGTATTTCTGAATGTTTATCTTTGTAGTTTTTTTTTTTTTTTTTGAAATGCTTTCAGATACACCATTGAGCTATGGTTTTAACAAAGCTTGAAGTAGGTGGGCCTGCCAATTTATTGTCCACTCTGGAACACTTTAACGAATCAAAAGAGATGCTGTTAATAATGAGAGACAACAAATGTAAACAGGAACTATTTTAGGGCCTATCTTAGGCAGGCCAATGTGTGTGGTTACCCTAGTTAAAAGGGAGTCCTACAATACTCTTTATTCTGGGTTCTAGTGATAATATGGTCTGGAGACTTCTTCCTTCTAAAATGAAAAGTTAGTGCCAATTTCCAGACAACATTTAAGCCCTTCCAGGGCTAATCTGCGTGAGAAATAGACAGAAAAGCTGGAACGAGCACTTGCATGGCCAGATAAAAAAGCAATGTCAATCCTGAAAAATAATTCCAACTATAGTTGCATTCTTCTATCCTGTACTCATGTTCTCCTACTTCACACCCTCATTCCATCTAACTTGATTATTCAAATCGACAAACATTAGCTAAGGCTAAGGTCACTGCCTACTAAGGCTAAGGTCACTGCCTACGTAATTCTTCTCTTAACCTCTTGGCCCACTTGAGTACTACAGACAGTTTCTTAAAAGTCTCCTCTTCCAGATAGATGTCCATCTCTCCTGAACCCTCCCACCTGTCTAACAATTTCTCTCCATAATCTTTTAGGTGGTATCTTTTTGTATCAATTCCTTAGGTACTGACTTCCCCCATGTTCTTTCATTTGCTCTGTCTCAGTACCTTTTCACATGCTCTCCTCAGGAGTCAAGGGTTAGGGTAGAGTAGCTTGTGCCTAGTTGCCCACGGGCACCCACCCAAGGGAGATGGAGGGCGGTGTGCAGAGTTGGGTATCCATGTGTTGGTGCCTGATGAGCTACTTCTGACTAATCTCCCCAAATCCTCTCACCCATTCCATTGCTTCAGCTATCAATTCTATGCTGAACTTCAACAGCAAGACTTTCCTCCTCAACTCCAGCCTCATATTCTGAGCCACTATCAAACTATATCCTTGGTTACTTCCCAGTCTCCTCAACCTCAACGTATCCAAAACTTGTCTCATTACTTTCTCCTCAACCTCACTCCTTAGGCTGTATCTTTTACCCCCATTAATAGCATAACTTCCTACCACCTGACCAAACCTCGATCATCATCTTCCTGCGTACTTCATTCCTCCTTTATCAAGAGCCAGGTAAACATCAAGTCTAAGCTATTAAGTTACCCAAAAGTCAACGGTATCTCTCCCTTCCTTTCTATTCCCAGTTTTCATTTAGGTGTTTGCATCTCCGGCCTAGATTTTTATCAGCCAATTTGGCTTCTCTAACTTCAGTTTCTCCTTGAGGCAATGTGCTCTTTATAGTACTGACAGTCACTTCTTTGTTCAAAATCATGTCACTTCTTTTTTTTTTTTTTGAAATTCCTTAAATGACTCCTAATACCTTTGAAACAAAGGTTCATCCTTACTGCCTTTTTCTTTTCCTTGCACTAAAGGCTACTTACTTTTTTTTTTTTAATTTTTTTAAATTTTTATTTCTTTATGATAGTCACAGAGAGTGAGAGAGGCAGAGACACAGGCAGAGGGAGAAGCAGGCTCCATGCACTGGGAACCCGATGTGGGATTCGATCCCGGGTCTCCGGGATCGTGCCCTGGGCCAAAGGCAGGCGCCAAACCGCTGCGCCACCCAGGGATCCCGAGGCTACTTACTTTTTTGTTGAGGTATGCTTGACATTACAACGTTAAATTCATTTTGAGTTGTGCAACATGATTGAACGTTTATATACCATGTGAAATGATCTCCACCATCTGCCACCTTGCAAAGTCAGTACAATAGTATTGATTATATTTCCCGTGCTATACATTACACCTCCATGACTTCTTTTTTTTTTTTTTTTTTTTAATTTATGATAGTCACAGAGAGAGAAAGAGAGAGAGGCAGAGACACAGGCAGAGGGAGAAGCAGGCTCCATGCACCGGGAGCCCGATGTGGGATTCGATCCCGGGTCTCCAGGATCGCGCCCTAGGCCAAGCGCAGGCGCCAAAACGCTGCACCACCCAGGGATCCCCCAACTTCTTTATTTTTTAACTGGAAGTCTGTATTTCTTGACTTCCATCACCAATTTACCGCCCCACCCCACAGAACCCCTTTCTCTTTCTTATCTTCTTGATTTGGTCTTAGCCTCATCTCCCGTCACTCTCCTCCAACGTTATATTAAGTCAAAAATTAGAGTCATTTTCTGTTCCATTTACTTTTCCACCAGACTATGTGCTCCCTGAGGCAGAGTCTTGCCTTTCATCTTACACATAGTTCAGTAACTCTACCCACTGCCTAAACAGACCTGCTATGTGTCCTCTCCACTCTACCCCCTTCGTTCAGATCCTTCATCCTTCCTAACTTGCATCTAGACTACTGCCACGGCTCCCTAACAAGTCTCTCTCTGCCTTGGTTCCAACTTATAGACAACATTAAAGAGCGAATGCAAAGTTACTATGGGAAATGTCCTTAACACCTTTCAGTGGTTTCCTCATTTCTTCTGAATAGCATCCAGATTCCTTAATTAGCAAGGCCAACATGTTCTGACCCTTTCCTAACCCACTGGCCTCATCTCTTGTCACTATTCTACTTGAAACCTTAGCTCTGTGCCAGTGATAATTAGTTATATGTAGCATCCTAAATGAACTGCTCTGTCACATATCCAAGTCTCTGCAAATGCTGATCTCTGCCTGAGAGAGCCTCTCAACTTTGCCTGGTCAACTCATTTTCCATGATCATTCCAATCTGGGACCATCATCTCATCAGTGCTACCACAGTTACCCGTGTGTACTTCCATCACACTGTAATCATGTGTATTTTCTTGTCTTTCTCCCCTGACAGACCTAGGTAATTTGAGCCCTGGAGCTACACAAGTATGTGTGTGTATGTATGTATGTATGTGTGTATGTTTATGTGAATGTATTTTAATCTCTTTATCCAAAAACTTCAGAACAAGGCTCGATACATGGTAGACATTTAGACATTTTACACATTCTTTAATGACAGATTTAATAAAATGACACTCCCAATTATGAACATTCAAAATCTTATTCCTTCTTTATTAATCCACTGAACACACATTTGTTCAGCATTCACTATATGCCAGGCATGTGCTATTTGCTGAAGACTCAAAATAAGGAAAAATAGACTTGACTTTAGGGGTGTGGAAAACACATTTAGAAAATCTATTTCAATACCATGTGGTCCTAAGGGGATCACAGAACATAGAATAGCATAATACGGAAGCCCCTAAATATTCAAGAGACATCAAAAAGTACTGCTTCGAAATGAAGTACAGCATAAAAGGAAACAAAAACCTATGCAACAAAAGCAAATTTAATCCAAAGCCACAGTTCCTTGAATTGGTACAGCTAAGATTTTTCATTAATGGTTAATTCATAATGCTTGATGAAGCAAAGGTACATCTGGAGACAGGATACAGCCAGTCCCTCAGGGCTGCTGTGTAAAGTTCACAGCAGCCCTGCGGTCCTCAATGTCTATGTCACAAATACCATGGCAACAGACACTGTTCAAGGGCACAATGGCCCTCCCTGCTACTGAATTTCCTACATTCTTAGTTGCTGGGAAGTGTTTTCAACCTTTGCTACCATGGAGTTTTTTGAATCGTCACTTATAACAAAGTTTCCTGGTTCTTTTTTCTTTATTAGTTTCTAGTACATGGACACTGTGTGTGATGCCATCAGTGCTTAGAAATAGTAAATTTTCCTCATAATCATGTTTTTGTCTTTCTTTGACAGGCAAGGTTCTTTTCCTCCTTTGTGTTTTAAAAGTATCTTTATTATCTGTTCATTTGTCCACTTCTTGTGTAAGAGCATTAATGCTCTGGAAGAAAAGTAAAACCTACGTTAGTTAATGGGCTACCGAATAAATACATAACAAATACAGGTGATGCCTTTGCCTATGTCATAGGGAGTAATTAACAGTTTTGACAGATTTCAAAACATTGGATCGTGATTTTTATTGAGAAAGAATTTGCCCCAATACTTCTATGTTGTTAATATAATATAGGGATATAAATTATGGTACTAATTGAACAACAAATATGATTGAGAAATAACAGATTAAAACCTTTTTTAATTTTCCTAACTCCTCAGTAGAGTAAAAATAGTAAGAAGTGGGGGTGTGGGGGTGGTGCAGTCAGTTAAGTGTCCAACTCTTGGTTTTCAGCTCAGGTCATGATCTCAGGATCATGAGACCAAGCCCCAGGTAGGGCTCTGTGCTCAGCACAAAGGCTACTTGGGATTCTCTCTACCTCTCCCTCTGCCCCTCCTGCTCATGAATTCTTTCTCTCACTCTCTCAGAATAAATAAATAAATCTTTAAAAAGGAAATAGCAAGTATAAGTTCTTCTAACATAATTTAAGGTTTTTATTTACATGCATATTAGGGACCAAATATAGAGAAAATTTTAAGTATATTTCTTTTTATAAAATAAATATATAACCACTTGACATAAAATCTGGAAAAGAAAAAATTCTTCTACATTATAGGTAATTTTCTCTGGAAAACATTCTTATTAAAATGAAGATTTATAGTAAAGATTTCTGGGGATAGACTTATTTCTGTGTCTTAGTAGAAGGTCCATAATTATTGGTTAATTTACAAGTAAGAAATTATCTATCTTCCTCCCTTAAAAAGAAAAAAAAAGGACAAATAGAGAATAGAAAAATATTAGGGATTTTCAGGAAAAGGAAAGGAATATGAGGAAAAAAACAGGACACATCCTCTTTGAACTACTAAAAGCAAAAGAGAGGATGAGTATTAGCTCATTCTGCTTTTAATTTAATGATATATTCACTTTATTTGCCTGGAATCTAGTGCATGTGCACATATAAAATATATTACTCTAATCATAGTAGCAACTCTTCCAATTTTCAAGTGTCTTTGAAAAGAGTTTAAAGAGTTTATAATGCCTTAATATAAGATGTTTCAACATCTCATTTTGCATCATATGAATTGAACTTAGCAAATTACAAAAGTAATTAAACATCAGTTTCACTGCAGAGTTAATTACCACAATGTAAGAGGTGATTTATCCATAAGTGCAAAGCAACGATCTTACCTGAAGGTTGTCATAGAACAGAACATCAGGCACTTTCATTTTCTCATGGGTATTATAGATCGGTGCACTAATGGCTCCAATCCTCAGATTTCCAGATGCTATTTCACCTAAACATTTCACACAGGATAAAGAGTTACTTGTAACCAAGTTCAATGCAAACATAATGCGATACAGCATCTTTAACTTCTTTGGGACTCATTAACGAATTCCAATTTCATTTAAAAGAAGTAAGCTTGAAGGTAGTAATAAAACACAGATTTATGTAAGATGCTTAAAATGTTTCAAAATATAATAAATTTTACATAAAATAATGCATGTAGCAAACAACATATAGATAAAATTAGAGAAGAACCGCCCCCACCAGAACTCAGTGAAGCCACCTTCATAAGCTTGTTTTGTCAGAGACTATAACATATAAACAAACCAAATACATATTCAAAAGTTCTGAAGTACTCTGAATATCATTTCTGGGGACCCATGAATAACTCCAAATGAGAACCCCCTAAAATTCTAGTAAAAAAATATTGATTAACCAACTCACCCCAGACCCCTGAAATTACTATTTCCAGGGATAGTCCAGGAGATCTGTATTTTTAAATAAGCACCCCAGGTATTACACAGTTATTCTGTGACAATTACTATTTGATGTCTCCTATTTGCTTTAAATAGTTGATCCAGAATAGAGTATGAGCTCACTACAGCCAGCAAACCCAGTAATAAATCTGAAGTCAAAGAACACATCTCATTTGCGCTCTCTCCAGTAAAGAGATATACATGTTCACGGCCTGACACAGTCCAAGGTTAATAATCATAACATTAATGGTAGTAGTTGTTAGAGTATTACTGATGATCACTAGAGGAGCTATCACTTACTAAGGACCTTCTTGGGCCAGATCTCAAACTAGAAGTTTCATTGTTTTCTTACATAATTTCATGTAATTCTCTTAACAATGAGACAAGAACTATGAGGAAGCTAAGGACATAAATTAAGTAATGTGTTAAAACCACCCAGCTAACATGGGCAGAGCTAAAAATAGAACTTAGTATAGTCTAATGTTCTTTCTGCCAAGTGGGGTATGTTTAATCCTTTGACTCCAAATAATACTCCATCCTGTGGAAATACCCGAGTAAGCGGACAGATTACTATGATACTTAAACAACGGATCCATCTATCCCGCCCCCGCCCCGTCCTTCTAATAAGAAAACTGCCCTTTTGTGCTAAAGCATTTTGAAAGACAAGTGGAGAAAAGTAACATTTGTGTTCTGGAGTACTGCAAAAGATTTTGACCTAAAAATATCAACTGTCACCCTGTTTAACCAGTGCGGAGTGCAACACATTTACCAAAGCACAGGAGACCTCTTCCTCCAATAGATCCTTGCCATTTCCCTTTTATTTACACATTCTACAGGGATGAAAACCCATAAGCTGTCATGTTGAGAATCTACTGTTTATTTACTACCAGCAGTTCTCTGAAACAGATCCAATATAAAATTGTATAGAGAAAGACCAGGATTGTGGCAGGGACTTTACTATATACATGTATGTTGAGATGACACACATAATTTCAGATTCAAGTGCAACTGATATCATCTATGGTTTAGTTTATGGAACACATCTGTTCAGTAGATTTAGGGCTTTAGGACAGTTTAATTCACTCAAGTAATGTTTATTGTTAAAATTTCAAGCTTGGAAAGGGAAATGCATTCAGAGGCTGATGGTACTTGTACTTCCTTGGGAGAAACCTGCTAGCTATCTACTAAGAAATCTCATAGAATGTTATTATTATAGTCCATTTGTCAAGGCCCTTAGTCTGGAAGACTCAAAACCTAATTTTGTCATATCAACTGAATGCAAACCTGACTCTCAGAAGAATATTAAAGTCATATATTCTGATCTACATATAAATTCTGATATATAGGGGATCCCCGGGTGGCTCAGCGGTTTAGCGCCTGCCTTTGGCCCGGGGCGCAATCGTGGAGTCCTGGGATCGAGTCCCCCATCAGGCTCCCAGCATGGAGCCTGCTTATGCCTCTGCCTGTGTCTCTGCCTCTCTCTCTATGTCTATCATAAATAAAAATTTAAAAAAAAATAAATTCTGATATATAAAACAAGAATAGAAAATATTACAATGCAATGAAAACTGCAACTTTTATAAGGGCCTATGATACATTGGATGCCCTATCAGCATATTATTTGGAGGGAAACCTATACTGAAAGCCAAATCCTCATCAGAATATTATTTGGTGAACCTTGCCCTCCAAACAAGGAGAGTGCATTAAATGAATTCTCCTCAAGACAGATGACATTAAAGATAAATGGAACCAGATGAGTCAAAAGTCTCTTAGGTTCATTATCCCCTATGCAAGGCTCAGATGGAAACTGCTAACACTAGCTTGTTACCAAGACTGAACAAGTTATAGTCAGAACAACCCAGTCCTTCAGTGGATGTGTTAAAAGATTCAAGCAAGTAACATTATGAGTCAATAGGTCCCAGAGTTATTGTCTCTTTGAGCTGGCTCTGCATATCTACACCCAGATCCATCAGTATGTGGAGTTTGTAAGTTTACTCAAAAAAAGTAATCTCATTTCTTTATATATATTTTTAAGACTTTATTTATTTATTAATGAGAGACAGAGAGAGAGAGAGAGGCAGAGACACAGGCAGAGGGAGAAGCAGGCTCCATGCAGGCTCCATGCAGTTCCTGATGTGGAACTCGATCCGGGGACTCCAGGATCACGCCCTGGGCCGAATGCAGGCGCTAAACCACTGAGTCATCCAGGGATCCCTCATCTCATTTCTTTAACACCAAATTCCTGTCTCAGTGTAGCCCCAACTATTAAAAATATCTACTACAAAGAGGACCACAATAAGTCCTTGTCAGACAGTGGCTCCACATTGGATTTTTGATAGAATATGTAATTACCTCAAAAAATAGAGAACCTTTTGTTGTGCTCTAATTGAAGAATCAGGAACTTCTACAGGAAAAGCTAAACTTTCCAAAAGCTCAAAATACTTATGGTTACCCAGAAGAAAAGTCTCACAAAAGACAATGAGTGGAAACAGAAGGAGTAAGAAGGCATGAAAATGGTACTCTGAATATTATTTTATTTTAGATCAACCTAGAACAGTTTCCTGAACATAACCCATAGGACACTAGTGGTCCTCAAAATGTAAATGTTGGACAAAGAAAATAGAATTCTAGATTCTATGGTGAAATATATTTGGGAAAAAAAGGTAAAACCAAATCATGCAAGTTTATTTATGGCAGGGATTCTTAGAGCCTTGAATATGTTTGTGTCAACTGTGAATCTTTGGAGGAGGACCTATATCTGGTATGCACTGAAATAAAGGAAATATTCTGTTTCTAAAAAAAGATTTTATTTATTTGAGAGAGAGAGAGAGAGAGAATGTGTACACAAGTAAGGGGGTGGAGTAATGAGAGAGGGGAAGTAGACTCCCTGCTAAGCAGGGAGATCCCAGGACCCAGAGATCATGACCTGAGCGCAGGCAGGCGCTTAACCAACTAAGCCATGCAAGTGCCCCCAAATAAAGGAAATATTCTAAGATTTAATTTGTAAGTGGGTTTCAATTTAAAAACAAATAAATAAAAGATTCTTTTCTTCAACCCAATACATAAAACAAAGTAGATGGAAAACAAAGCCACTTTTTATTGAAATTATAATAATAAATAATACAAATGTTTGATAATTATTATTTCACTTAAAAAAGAAACAAGTCAAATACTTACATTTGTAATTCTCCAGTTCTGGTTCCTGATGATTATCCGTACTTATTTCTATTTCAGCATCTGCCAAGTTTTTTTCTAATGCTGACCTCGCAAGGCTTGGTAAGAACCTGGTGGGGCAGGGAGGACATAATGATAAAGTCAAAGCTTACTGTGATTCCTAAGTATCTTTTTGGCACACACACACACACAAACTCTTTCTCTCCTTCTCTCTCTTTATCTCAATACAATCAATTAAGGAAGATGAGTCTTGAGCCATGAAATCCAAGTAATAAAAAGTCTTGAAATAAATATAAACTTTAAGTACCTGTGAGGATGAATATTGGTTGATCTCCTCTAATAAAACTTACTTGTAATTAGCAGTATTCAGGTATATACAACATTTTATAGGATAAGACTTAATTTACTTTTTAAAATGGATTTAGTGTACCTCATAAATCTTGTTTAACTGTTTAACTGGATTACCAAATTTTCTTAAATAGATAAAACAACACTTTAACCTGCTCTAACCTGGCAATCAGAAATTCAAATTAGTGGATTAATGATGTTTACTTTCTAACACAGATTATTCAATTTAGGATTATACAGTATGGTCTTTCCTTCCATTTAAAAAATATACCAGCTTGTCTATTCTATATATATGCTGTCAAAACAACAATCTGGTGAGTGGCAGAGGCATTCTTCATCGACAGATAGATTGTATGAGCCTCATGGGCTTACATCATGAAAATGAAGTTTTCCACCTACCCAAATCAAGTTGAATCTGGAATTTATGATCCCAAGCAAGCCTGCAGAAATGATTTTTAACTTTTTACCTGTGCTATCCTACTATAAAGTAACTGCTATTGCCACAATATTCCAAATAAACTAAGAACATAACACTTTTTTTAAAAGAAAATATTTTACTTATTTATTTGAGAAAGAGAGCTGGAGAGAAAGCAAGAGTGTTGGGTGAGGGGGGTCATGGGTGGGGTGGAGGATTAAAGGGAGAGAAAGAAGCAGACTCCCCACTGAGTGGGGAGCCCAATATAAAGCTCAACCCCAGGACCCTGAGATCATGACCTGAGCCGAAGGCAGATGCTTAACTGGCTGAGCCACCCAGGTGCCTCGAACATGACACTTCTAACTTAGGATTTCCATAGCTCTAAATCCTTGGTGGTGGCTCCTACAGCCTTGAGTATAAGCTCTAGCAAAAGAGACACTGGTGTGAGCAAGGCAGCAAAAGAATGAGTGTGTGAGGAATTGATGGATTTCCTGTCCCTGTGACAGAATTCACATACATGACCCTGTCCCTCACTTGCCTCCTCATTTTGGTTCCAGGCTATGATTGGGGGGATTTCTATCACTCTGTGTCGGTAGCTCATCAGTTGAGCATCAAGTAGGACTTAACTGTTGTTCATCTCTGACCTTTCATCGTAGTTCCTAGATTGTCACCTTTTTTAAAACCAAGGCCTCACTTCATCTTTCAGACCCAATACCTGGGCTTTCATCTTGTTTCCAGAGCCTCGGTCTTGGCACCATGTCTGACCTGCCCATCTCCACATATTAGTGTCCTACCCAGCTGTACCTCCATTACTTCCTGTCAGACCACCTTGATCAATAATAACCACTTTCAAGTTGAGACTGTGTGGTATTCCCAGAAACCCCTGACATCTATACAGCCTCACTGACTCCTGTACTGGGACATTTCTAGACTGCCCTCCGAAGCCCGTAGGGAACTGCAAAAAAGGGCATATAGGCATATAGGCATCCCTTCCATTGGCAGTGACAGACACACTGCTTGCCAAAATATGATACTCTTTTCTACTGAGATTGAATGTTTCAGAATTATTCTCAACCTCACACCCAGACAGCACTACCACATAATCAAAGGTAATATGGAAGCTGAAATATATTTACCTCTAGAATCTACATTTTAAAAGATACCGGCTGACCCCACAAATGAGGAGAAAGTATGTCAGGTAGTATGAGGTCGACCTTAATTTTTCTAGGTTTCAATTTTTTCTAGTTAATGACTTCCTTTTCCATTGCTCACTGATATTTTCTACTTGCTTTTTCCTCTCCTTCTGTGGCCTTTTGTAAAATAAATGAGTGAATGAATGAAATATCACTCTATCCTACTTTCCTAGAACAAAAGCAAAGGCATATCCTGTTGTAAAGTTTTAAAGCGTATTTATCATTATGAGCATTAGTGCCTTTTAAAAACCATTATCATTGTTATCTTCATTTACTACCAGCAATAAGAGAACTGGAAAGTCTCCAGTCTCTATAGTCTTGGTTGTAACAAAAAAATAAAGATTCAACCACATTCCGGGAAACACAGAAACAGGAGTAGTTACCCGAGGCTAACTCAAATAACTGTGTCAATGTCACAGAAGTGAGATATAATCTTTGGATTAAAGAATAAGATAGGATGGTAGCATGAGAAGCTAGAGTAAGGATGGGGATGCTCCCAAATTACCAGTGCAGGAAAGATGGATGTTGCCATTAGTAGTAAGAGTGGGAGAAAAAGACTGTGGGCCTCAGGGGTTATCAAGACAGCCTTCTGACTTCTATTTAGAGTGTGTAATTAGTTAATTGATACCCGTGATTTTAATATTAAGTTTATAAACAGCATTGGAATATTTAAGATGACATATGGCTCGGGATGTGTGGGTGGCTAAGGGGTTTGACTGTCTGCCTTTGACTGACGGCGCGGTCCTGGAGTCCTGGGATCCAGTCCCACATCCAGCTCCCCGCAAGGAGGCTGCTTCTCCCTCTGCCTGTGTCTCTGCCTCTCAATCTGTGTCTCTCATGAATAAATAAATAAAATCTTACAAAAAAAAAAAAAAAAGATAACATGGCCCATCCTATTTATAACATTAGTTTATTATATGTGAGTTATTTACTTTTCTGGGAAGGTTTTGTTTGTCAATTCAGACAGATGAAGTACTAGAAAAGGAAAAAGGGCATATAAAAGTTATTAACAAATTTCAAATGTTTGAAGGTACTTACTTTAGCCAAGATATCTGGAAGATAAATGGAACCAAACAGTTTCCAAAGACCCATTAAAATAACTGAGATTTGCTAGACTTATAGAGTAAGCTGAGTAACAAAAAAAAACTAAAGATCTAGGTTTCTGAAATTATAGTCTTAAAACACTCAACAGCAATTTTTTTTTTTTAAAAAGTAGGCTCCATGCCCAGTATGGAGCCCAATGTGGGGCTTGAACTCATAGCCCTGAGATCAAGAGTCATATACTTAACTGACTGAGCCATCCAGGTGCCCCGAACAGCAATTTTTAAAGCTAGAAATAAATCCCTGAATAGTCTCTCCCGAAAGCAAAATCATTCTTCAGAAGAACAAAAAATACACATCAACAATAATTATAATCATTTCATACTGTGTATGATTAGTCCTATCAGGCTCATGATTTTTAAAACATTACTTAATATAAAGAGTGGGAATTTTATATAGATGTCATTCATTTTATGTCACAAGAAAATTCTTGAAAAATATTGTATGCAAAGTAGGTTTTTGGTGAATGAGAAAATTACCTCAATGTCAGAGACAGTTAATCTTCATTTCTAATTTTTATAATTCTGCCTCAAATTTCAACGCTAAAGAATCATCACCCCAAGATTTTCTATAAGTAAATACTGTAATGGAATGCAAAATACTTGCGTGGAATAGGACTCTTATAGGAACTACACATTAACTCTTCTACAATAAAAACTTTTGGAATATAAAAGATCTGATAACTTCCTAACCTTCTAAAGTTTCTTCCCTTTGGTTTCTTAGGTTTTCAACTATCCAGAAAATGAAGTAGGCATTTAGCTCCAAGACTTGGTGTACATATTAAAGTATATGAGAGAAGAAAAAAAAAAATAGTATATGAGGATCAAGTACCTAGGGAACTATTCCCTCAGATGAAGAAATGTTCCAATCTGAACTCAACAGGCATAAACAAATGAAAAGTATTTTAAAAATTAAATTAACAAGATTTTAAAAGCCAAGCTAATATTCAATAAATTTAATGTTTAACAAATTTACACTAGAGCATTTCTTTTGTTTTGTTTGCTAAATAATAGACTTCATGAATATAAATTATATCAATTAAAAATTTTTTGTGTGTGAAATTCAATTTCTTTTCACTGCTTCAATATGGAATAAGGTCATTAAAAAAGAAAAAACCTTTATGCATCAATAATTTTCTTTTTTCCTTTCTGTGATTGTGGTATTCTGAATAGAAGGTTAGTAAAAAAGGTTTTTTAATTTGTAGGCTTGCTAAAGCCAACAGATAATGCATAAATCAAGAGAGCTGTTTCACTTTTTGCAAAGTGCCATAGAGTGGTAATAAAGTAGAGCTTAATGTGGTCAGTTGATAACACTGGAAAAATTAAGTTATATAGTGAAATATTTGTGAGTATAAAAGTAAGCAATTTTAAGTTTTTTAAATTGTTTAAAACTATGAAGTATTTCAAACATATAGAAAACTACAGGAACTATTAAGCATTTAATCTCTCTCCATCCCTGGAGATAATTCTCACCCTGAAACTGGTGTGTATTTCTCTTATTCATATTTTTATTTTGCTATATATGTATGAATTAAAAATAATTGCATTTTTGCTGTATTAACATTTTTAGAGATGGCAGTATATACCAACTCTCCTCTTGCAAACTGTATTTTTTTTCTACTTGATATTAAACTGCCATGATTGATACACATAGAGCTACTTCATTTTAACTACTGTTTAGTATCTCATTACATGAATATTTCAATTTATATATTCATTCCCTACAGATGGACAGATAAGTTATTTCCAATTTTTCATTATTACAATGATGCAATGAACATTCTTATACATGCCTCCTTATCCGTTCATTTAAGTCTTTCTCTGAGGTGACATCAAGAAATAGAATCCTCAACTCAGAGTATTAATATACTTAGGCATAAAGATACTGTGAGATAACTCCAAAGTGATGACACTTCCCTTCCAACAGTAGTAATGTAATTACATTTTCTTCTATTCACAGAAAATGTTAATTTTTATAGGTAAAAGTTATAAGAGTATAAAATGATAGCTGATTTTTGTTTTAAATCTCATTTCCCTGATTAATAATGAAGTTGAGCATCTTTTCAAATGTTTATTGGTCATCTGAATTAACTTCTGTGCATGCCTATTCATCCTTTGCCCATTTAGGGTTCATTCTTTCATCTCTTTAGTTTGTATACTTTATAGTCCCTGAATACCAGTCCTTTTGTGATTACAAATTTTATCAAAGATCTCTTGGTTTGTGGCTTATAACTTATAGAGTGGCTTATAATGTTTCTGTCATATATCTGGATTTTACTTTTTGTATGAGATAAATGGATATTTTTCATTTTTAATCATCTATTGACAAGTCCATCCATTCCCACACTGACTTATAATGCTACTTTTGATATATACTAACTTCCCACAGATGTGTAGGTCTGTTTCTGATCTCTGTAGTCTATTCTAATAATCTATTTGTCTTTCCTTGCACCAATATCATACTATAAGCAATGAATATAGTTTTATAAAGGATTCTGATATCTGACAGAAAAAGTACAACTCTTAATGTTCCTCAAAATTTCCTCTGCTATTATTTCCATGCCAATTTTGAGATCAGCTTGCCAAATTCTGTATATCCTTAGTAGTATCCGACTAGATCATATCTATATAAAATTTGGAGCAAAACAGCTCTACAATACTTCCCTTCCATGAACATGGTATAGCTTCCCTTTAGGTCCTTTTCAGCTTTCAATAAAGATTTATGCTTTTCTCCATAAAAGCATTACATGTCATTAGACTTACTCTTAGGTGCTCAAAGCATTCTACTATCATTTCAAATGGGATTATTTTTAAAAGTTAGACTTCCTCGGGATCCCTGGGTGGTGCAGCGGTTTAGCGCCTGCCTTTGGCCCAGGGTGCGATCCTGGAGACCCGGGATCGAATCCCACGTCAGGCTCCTGGTGCATGGAGCCTGCTTCTCCCTCTGCCTGTGTCTCTGCCTCTCTCTCTCTCTCTCTCTCTCTCTCTCTCTATCATAAATAAATAAAAAAATTTAAAAAAAATTAGACTTCCTCAATTGATTGTTAGTGGAATATAGGAATGTCACTGATTTGGATTTATAAGTAATCTCACTAACTCTATTTTTCTTTTTTTTTTTTTTAAGATTTTATTTATTCATTCATGATAGACAGAGAGAGAGAGAGGCAGAGACACAGGCAGAGGGAGAAGCAGGCTCCATGCAGGGAGCCCGATGTGGGACTCGATCCCGGGTCTCCAGGATCACGCCCTGGGCCGAAGGCAGCGCTAAACCGCTGAGCCACCCAGAGATCCCCACTCTATTTTTCTAATGACATACTGTTTCTCTTGAATTTTTTAGGTAGCCAATCAGATAACTTTGGGCAAATGCTCTGGCTGAAAGTATAGAAAGGTGACATTCTTGTTCTACTCCTAACTCTAAAGGAAATATAAGTATTTTATCATAAAGATGTTTGCTTTAAACTTTTGGTATATATCCTTTATACCATGACCTGAGCTGAAGGCAGATGCTTACTGACTGAGCCACCCAGACGTCCTTCTTTTTTATTATTCTTTTAATATGGTTTCATGCAAGTATGATTTTGTAAAAAAAATTCTATAAGCCAATATTTTATATAATTTCCAAGCAAGTATAAAAAATATTAGTGTAGACTACAAAGATACTAGTTTTGTTAAACTTAGGCAATAGGAGAGTACCATCAAGCACGGAGAGTTCCAATGGTAATTTGGGAGGTGCTCAGTATAATGCTGAAGAGCACCAGTTCAGAAGACACATAAACCACCATTCAAATCCCAAACCCACTTTTACTTATTTACTACTCTCTGACTTGAGCAAGTGACTTAAATAGTTTTCTCATCTATAAAATATCTCTTAAAATTGCTATGCTTAAGTAGGATAAGATATGTTCTAACAACTGAACATGAGATTGAAATAGCTACATATTCAGGCAATACTTTCTCCAGACTTATGGGTATTGACTATTAATTAAACTTATGTTACCATTTTAGCAAAGACACAGAAACTTGAATTTAGTGAGAAAGAGGAATATGGTTACCTGGAAAGGCAGGCTTTAGTAACTGCACTGTGAAGATTTTCATTCGGGTACTGTGATAATCGACGAGAAATCCGCAACAGCTGTCTGGTGGAAAGTGATGCTGCCAGTGACTGTGCCTGTCAAAAGGCAAAGACAGCCTGTTAAGAGTCTTGTTTCAACTTGCTGAGTCGCTTTAGATGAGTAGCAGAGCAGAATTCATTATTCCTGAAGGACAAGGCCAAACTTAAAATACATATGTACTGTTAATGAATTACAAATAAAAATAAATGAAAACCAATTTACACTTAACAACCTTAAAGATGGTTTTTTAAAAAAGAATCTATAAAAAGTGTTTATCAGTTAAATTCAATAACACTGTTTTCGTTGTGCTAAGTGCTGAGAATATATGTTTTTTGGGTGGAGGGGAGAGGACGTTGGATGGAGGAAAGATGTTACATAATACAGATCACACCTGACTTACAAATAGCTTTTATGTACAGTTATGTACAGTTGTTAGGTTTTGTGGAGGCAGGAAAAAAAAGAGCTCTTTTTTTTCCTGCCTCCACAAAACCTAACTGTTAAGATAGCTTGAAAATGCTCAGAGCTTTAAGTAGATCTATGGCTTCTGATACAGAGAAAAGGAATTGTGGACAATTTAGGTTTCTGACCACAGAGGTGTCAACCAGTTTATCCTTTGGGTGGCAGCTTGCAGTTTGAAATCCTTCCCTTAAACTGCCAGAATAATTTCACTTTGTTTTCTTATTCTTTAAAAAAAAGAAAGAAATTCCATTAATAGAGCTGCTAGTATGGAACTCAGGATATGTGAGTATGAGTAAGTATTTGTTGACATGGTATTGAAATCATCCTAGTGGGCAGTGTAATGTAATGATAAAGTTTATCACTGTTCAAATCAGACAAATCAGGCTCCCATCTATTAGCCTGGTGGATTATTTGACATTTTCAAGCCTTGGTTTTCTCATCTTTTAGTTGGCAATAATAATGCCTTCACTTTTAAGGCTGTTAAGAGTGTTAGTATCCACAGTCTATAAAAAACTTACCAAATTCAACACCTAAAAAACAAATAACCCCGATAAAAAATAGGCAGGAGACATGAATAGACATTTCTCCAAAGAAGACATCTAGAAGGCTAAAAGATATATGAAAAAAAAGCTCAACTTCACTCAACATCAGGGAAATACAAATCAAAACCATGATGAGATATCACTTCACACCTGTGAGGATAGCTAAAATTAACAACACAGAAAACAACGATTGCTGGTGGGGATTTGGAGAGAGGGGGACCCTCTTACACTATTGGTGGGAATGCACACTGTTGCAACCATTCTGGAAAACAGTACGGGGTTCCTCAAAAAGTTAAAAATAGAACTACCTTACAACTCAGCAATTGCACTACTAGGTATTTAACCAAAGGATTCAAAAATGCTGATTCAAAGGGATACATGCACCCTGTTTATAGCATCATTCTCAACAATAGCCAAATTATAGAAAGAGCCCAAATGTCCATTGACTGATGAATGGATAAAGAGGTGGTATACACATAAACACACACAATGGAATATTACTCAGCCATAAAAAATCTTGCCATTAGCTGTGACATGAATGGAGCCAGGAGTATTATGCTAAGTAAGTCAGAGAAAGATAAATACCATATGATTTCACTCATATGTGGAATTTAAGAAACAAAACATGAACATATGGGGAAAAAAAAAGAGAGGCACGCCAGAAAACAGACTCTAAACTATAGAGAACAAACAGAGTTGCTGGAGAAGAGGTGGGTGGGTGGGATAGATAAATGGCTGATGTAGATTAAGTAGGGCACTTGTGATGAACACCGGGCATTGTACTGAAGTGTTGAATCACTAAATTCTACACCAGAAATTAATATTACACTGTATGTTAACTAACTGGAATTAAAATAAAAACTTGAAACAAAAAAAGAAAGAAAGAAAGAAAGAAAGAAAGAAAGAAAGAAAGAAAGAAAGAAAGAAAGAAAGAGAAAGAAAGAAAGAAAGAAAGAAAGAAAGAAAGAAAGAAAGAAAGAAAGAAAGAAAGAAAGAAAGAAAGAAAGAAAGATTGATTGTTCTAAAGCCCTTAGGTCAGACACATAGGTGTTCAACAAATGTCAGCAATTTTTGTTGAAAGTCAGCCTCTTCAAAATGGAAAAAAAAAAATCTAACACAGGAAGGGGATGTGACTTGTACTTTAGATGAAAATTTTTTTTAAAGATTTTATTTATTTATTCATGAGCGACAGAGAGAGAGAGGCAGAGACATAGGCAGAGGGAGAAGTAGGCTTCCTGCAGGGAGCTTGATGTGGGACTTGATCCCAGGACCCTAGAATCACAACCTGAGCTGAAGGCAGATGTTCAACCACTGAGCCATACTAGGTGCCCCTAATATGAATTTAATGTATCAGATTATTACTGGATTAATTCCTAATTTAGATCAGCAACATTAGGAGACAGCAGTTTTCACTGAAAACCAGAAAAGAGAACTTCTGAAGCAACTTGCTCTTTAGGAGGTCAGAAGAGGCCAGGGTGAAATGTCACAGGAGGCGATGAGGGCAGTACAGTGGCCCTGAGCCCCTAACAGAACACAGAAGAGGACTCCATGAAGTTAGCAGAGGGTTCAGGATAGATGGTGGAAGGATGCCAAGATGCCCAAGTCACCTCTACTTGCTTACTCCGGCATTTCACTGAAGGTAGTCTCTGCACATCCAGGAAAGAACAAAGGGCACTGACCTCCTCCCGTGTGTATTTTGCAGCTCCAGGAGATGCTGGTGTGCTGGAGCTACTATTATATTTCAGCTACAAGATGGGTTAAATGGTCCTTTGGGGACTAGGTTGGGAGCATGATCATCATTTATGATGTATCCTCTTTTCTATTAAAGAACACATTCTATGTCTCAAAGAATTCATTTACAAGCAAACATTTGGTTCATCCTTGTTTTCGACAAATTTGCATTCTAGACAAGGAGACAATATTTAAATATAAGAAAGTATAAATTGCAATTCAAACTAGCATATAATTTAATGCCAACATAAGCGAAGCACTTGACAACTGCTAGAGGGGCTTAAAATTAAAATGTTCAAGCGGGCAAGAGAAATGCTATGAACAAAGGCATGAGAGCAAAAGGAACAGAAATAAATGCAGAATGTGAGGAAACCGGCCCACTTCTACTAGAACGTCTTGCTGGGTGACAAAGACCTGATACTTGGAGGAGTTTGGTCTTACTCTAAAGGCAACAGGACTTTGTTACATGCAAAGCGGTAATGTGATTTTAGAAAGATTAATCTGGCGGCGGTCACACACAAAGTAGCTGAAGGACAGAGAGACCTTAGACAGGAAACAGAAAGTTACTGCAGTGATCTGTCAATAAAATGATAAGGTACAGAAAGGTTACTGGCAAAAAAAAAAAAAAAAGACTGGAGAGAAGGAATCAACAAATATTTCAGGGAACTTGGCACCAGATGGATATAAGAAAGAAGGAAGAATTGAGAATAAGCTTATTTCAGCCAGTATGATTTAAAGTATCAAAAGCTAAATATGACCTAGCAATTCCCATGTGGGTCCACAAAAAATTCCCATTTTAATCATAGCAAATGTTTGATAAAAAACTCCCAACCTGAGGATTCTCATGATGAGGGTCCCAATAATCCCTATGGTAACTTCCTCATGTACCATATTCTAATCTCATCCAAGAATGACAATGAATTCAGGCTTCACATTTCATTCCAGTGTTCAGTGAGGGAGGCTCTCTATTGATTTTGAAAAATACCATTTTTCTCATTTGATAACACCGAGATGCTTTACAATAACATCCAGTGTTAAAAAAAAAAAAAATCAGAATAAAGCTTAATGTTGAGCCATTTAAGTGTTGAATAAAGGGTTTGGTTATTTCTGCTCTCACACTATCAAATAAAAATTGAGAATGCACTTTAATTTAAAAATTCTTAATGTGTTTAATGTTTATAACATTAACATTTCTTTTTCTTTTTAGGATTTTATTTATCTATTCATGAAACACAGAGAGAGAGGCAGAGACATCAGCAGAAGCAGGCTCCCTGTGGGGAGTTCGATGCAGGACTCCATCCCAGGACCCCGAGATCTCGACCTGAGCAGAAGGCAGACGCTCAACCACTGAGCCACCCAGATGCCCCTATAACATTAAGTTTCTGACTGTAGTTTTATCTTGCAAAAAAGAGTGTGAGGACATGAGCACATTCCCTTTGGTACCACAGTGATGGAGTTTAAGAGCACAACTCAAGGGCTTTTTTATATTAGCAAGATTAGTAATTGTAATTCAGCTTAAAAATATGAAGGATTTGATCAGAAATTTTTTCAGTAAGTTTCTCTTTTTTTCTCTTAAAGAATTGTTTCTTTTATGAAAATAATACCATTCTCAGGGACAGAAAACTTTAGGGACAATGTGTCAATAAAGTAGTAGTTAATTAACTAATCACTTCATTCATTCATCCATCAAGCATTTGTTAATTGTCCCTTATGGGCCTGGCACCAGGCCAGAAAATGGGAAGAAAAGAATAAACAACAGTGTGTTCAAGTAGTTCAAATACTAATACTAATTGAAGAGATGAAAATAAACCTGTAATACAGCCACATCTGATCAATAACAGAATCATATGTCAGGCGACAGGAAAGCAGGTTGGGGAGAGAGGTTACTTCCCTCTAAAGGGCAGAACAGGGAGAAAGCACATCCCAGAGTCACCGGAAGTAGAAGCAGAGGCATCTGTAAAGTAAGAACAGTCAAGGCAGAGGAAACACTGAGTGCCAAGGGCCCTAAGGCAGACACGAGTGGGTTCAAGGAACAAGAAAGAGAATGGTGTAGCTGAAAAGAACAAGTAAGGGACAAATTGGAGATGAGGTTATCAATCAGGGGTTATTAATAGGGGATCTGTGACAGCTGGAAAATGGTCCTCCCTCCAAAGATACCCAATTCCTAATCCCTAGAACCTATGAGTTTTAGTTTATATGGCAAAGTTGACTTTGCAGACCACACTAAATAAAAAATTTTGAGATGAAGATATTATCCTGGATTATTTGGGTGCTCCTAAATGCAACTACATATATCCTTGCAAAAAGGAGGCAGAAAGAAGTCTGAAGAGACTCAACGAAGAGAAGGTGATGTGAAGAGGGAAGCAGAAATTAAGATAGTGATGTCCCAAGTCAAGGAATGCTGGTAGCCACTGGAACCTGGAAAAGGCAAAGGACAGATTCTCCCCTTGAGCCCCTGCGGGAGCGCTGCTGATACCTCAGCTTCAACTCAGTAATACACATTCCAAACTTTTGGCATCCCGAAGAGTGAGAAAATAAATTTCTGTTGCTATAAGCCAGCAGTTTAGGGTAATTTGTTACAACAGGCACAGGAAAGCAATCCAGGGCCACACAAGGAATGAACTGTTGGTGGTGAGGGTAGTCAAAAGGAAAGAGCAATATTCCAGGAGAAGGATTATGAAACCAAATACTAGGACAGTTACTGGTGATAGGTAAGAGAATGGATGAGACATCATGATGCCAAATTGATGAGATGTGCTTTCAGGCTAAGTGGAGATCATGGGAAAGCAAGGAGACAGATTATTAACACAGTCAGAAAACTAAATAAGAAATAGGAATAGATTTAAAGGGGAAAGACAGGTTAGTGGTATAAGATATGTTGGATTTCTACCAATCCCAGAGGATCCAGTTGGGAAGTGAAAGAAACCATCTATTAAGTAGCTACTAAGGAAGAGATTCTTCACACACATTCTCATGTTTAATCACTACGACTTCCTTATGAAGTGGATGGCACTTCCCATTTTACAGAGGAGAACACAGATTCAGAGTTGGTGATAACCCTTGATCCTTCAACATATGCAGTGGTTTCCAACTTTTTAAACATGAAGCCCCTCTTCTTTATTCCCTAAGTGTCCTGAGTTTTAAAAGATTTCACTTACCAAACTGCATTTGTTAAGGAAGAATTAGCTCTTTATTTATTTTTTGCTATTCGAATGCATATGTAATCACCAATCACACTTCCGATTGGCATGATATGACCAGGCGTCAGTACTAAAATTCTAGCCCAAAGCAAATAACATTTTATCCCTTTGTGGGCAAATATATAATTTGCCTTGGCCTATTTAAAATATTAATTATTGCTTCAAGACCCCAGACTGAAAACTAACCTTTTCACTTCACCCCTGATAAAGCATGAATTATACTGAGTGTATTAGATGTTTGACAGCAGGGGTTAGTTTTTGTTAATAGCGCAAAAATGTTTTCAACTGTGAATGCTAAAAAAAAAGTCATGCAAAAAATTTTAAGAGGGGGACAGAATATGCCACCCCAAAATATGCCATTTTGACATATTTATTAGTTTGAATTAAAGTTACTTAAGAAACAGCTAGTGCAAGGACATTCTGACCCTCCTCTGTCCCAGGAAAGCAGGAAATAAATCCACCCTATGAAAGGCACCCTCTCTGTCCCAGGAGGGTAGAAGGCATCCTTATCTCTAGAAATAGGGAACAAAGGGCCAAGATGGCAATATAAACAAACGTTGTTACTTCGTCACTAATTTACTACCCTTACTACCCCAGGCCCGAACTTCTTTGTCTTACTAATTCTTTATAAATTTATTGTTTGTCTAAAAGGTATAAAAGCTGTCTGCTTTGGTCACTGCTTTAAGTCAAGTATTTTTACGGGGCTCCTGTACATATGGAATTAAATCGGATTTTCTGATATTAGTTTTTCTTTAGTCTGTCTCATGTGAATTTAATTTAATTTAATTTAATTAGGTCAGCCAAAGAACCTAGAAAGAAGGAAGGGAAAAGTTTCCTGCCCCTACACCATCCCAGGATGGAAATACAATTAGAATCAATGAGAAAAGCGAAATTAGAAGATGAAGAGAAAGATTTGGTCATTAACAGAAGAGGTCACACTTGAAGTGTTAAGACTGGATGAGACTGCTCAGGACAGGAGCCCGGGGGCCAAAACCGAAACCCTAGGATCACCAAGCTCTAGAGCTAGTTGTTTTTCTATGAGACCAGCCATGAGTAGCTAGAGTAAATAAATGTTCAAATCACTGAAAGAGTAAAATATATGCACAGGGCAAAGCACAGTATAAGAGATAAAAATACCAGCTTGAAAAATAGATTTTAAAGCATTAAACTCTGAGAACATAAAGCAACAGCATGTCAACAACAAAAAATCCTATGGGAAAAAGCCCAGACTTACCGTGGGATCCTGTGTCTCTCTGAGTTTGTGTGTAAATGATAACAATCTGTCCAAAGCTTCCTGAGGTATATTTGGGACCTATTTTATGAGAGAATTGAGAAAAGACAGAAAGAATAAGTGGGAATAGCTGACCAATTAACCAGAAATTCTGGCTACTTAGCAAACAATATTAGAATTATATTTTTAGAAAGTCCCTAATGATAACACTTAAGCATCTGCTTTCTCTTTAACAATCAGGAGGTTAAAACCAAGCCACTCTTCATTTACAATCCCATCACCAGGATAAAAGAGAAAGGAGCCTCTAACTCAATTAAAAACTGGCACAAAGTGTACCCAGAAAAAACTTCTCATAATTATTTGTTAGCTCCGGCATAATTTTTTGAACACTAATTTAGGCATTTTTCTTATTAAAACCAAACTCCTTCACTTATTAGTAATTTGTCTATCTAGTGACGTAAGGCATCTGGTACAAAGGATGGATGCCCAGGCTATTCATTTTTTAAAGGACTTTAAAATCACATACATAGGGGGCATAATCGGTTTATCAATGACCTCTAAAGAACAGTTGCCCAAATAACACACACTGGTTGCTTGAATTCTAACAATTTTAATCTAATTAAATAGTTAACTGAATTAAATTATGAGAAATTTAATGGTAACAATGACATATCTTTCATTTTAATTTACAAAGATCAGAGAGTTGTTAGAACAATGACTGGTATACTGTAATCATTTCAGACACTATGGTTAGGTAATCTACCCAAGATCTAGAAGCTGTTAAGGAGTGGATTTGGCACTTCAGAATAAGTTGTTTCAATTGAAAGCCTATGCCCTTATCCACCACTGCGCGCACAAGATCTAAAATTAATCAGCTCATTCTGGTGTTTAAAAGGGGATGAGTGCATTTATGTAAAAAGTTAATTATTTGTGATTGAGAACAACACTGCCTACTAGAACTTTCTGTGATGATGGAAATGTTCTTTACCTATGCTATCTAATACAGTAGCTGAAAGCCCCTGTGTGTTTACTGACCACTTGAAATATGACTGAGAAACTGAACTTTTGAAATTTATTGAATGTGGCTAGTGCTACATTGAACAATGCAGTTCTAAAACTCTAAAAGGTGAAGCACTTAATAACACATTACATATACTACAAGCCACCAGATAACTAATCAGGTAAGTGTATGATACATTACAGTACTGAGGAGAACAGAACTACTTTGTATTTTCTAAAGGCTAAGGAACTAAAATATATTTGGCCTCCCTTTATAGGAGGAACTCAAAATAGTCATCCTTGGCTGATTTTTACATGGAAAAGGAATCCTAAAACTGCCTCCTCATGAGGAAAATGGAGAGATAGCTTATATCCACAGTTCTCAAAGTGTGGTCCCCAGATCAGCAGCATGGGTATCACCTAAGAATTTCAGAAATGTATATTCTCGTGTACCATCCCAGACCTAATGCCTCAGCAATCCACATTTTATTAGGCCCTCCAGATGATTTTGAAAAATGCTGAAGTATGAGAACCATATATCAGGAAATTTGGGAGTAAATGGGAAGAAGCAGCCAGAAATGTCCAACTCTGCTCTGACAGGTGTCAGAGTACCTTAAAATAAGAAAAGTTGAAGGCAGCAGGCTAGAGCTAGCCTTACTCTTACCATTTCCTTAATCACTTGAATTTCTTCACTTTTGACAAGTGGTTTCATATAATGGAACAAGAACATGGTTAAGAATTCTGGTCCCAACCACTGCTGTGTTGTGCTTCCAATAACAGGAGGCTCTGCCAAGGCAATGATTCTGAAGGAGGGGTGGACAGGAAAAATGGATCTAAAAGGGGAAAAAAATAAAACAAACAAACATAAACTTTCACACCAGAAATCAGGTCATGGTAGCTAAAGCCTAGGGCAATGATAAGCCTCTTGCTGGTTTTTTTTTTTTTTAATGATAAATTTATTTTTTATTGGTGTTCAATTTGCCAACATACAGAATAACACCCAGTGCTCACCCCGTCAAGGCCTCCTGCTGTTAATATGGTCAAAGCTATTATCCAAAGAACAAGCTTTGAAAAAAATCAGGACCAAATGAAAGATGAAAGAAAGAAGGAAAGAAGGAAAGAGAAAGGAAGGAAGGAAGGAAGGAAGGAAGGAAGGAAGGAAGGAAGGAAGGAAGGAAGGAAGGAAGGAAGGAAGGAAGGAAGGAAGGAAGGAATAATAAATCAGGACATCCGAAGAACCTATCATTAAAACAAAAAAAGAGGGGCACCTGGTTGGCTCAGTCAGTTAAAAGTCCCACTTTTGATTTCAGCTCAGGTCATAATCTCAGGGTCATGAGACTGAGTCCCACATAGGGCTCTGCACCGACTGTGGAATCTGCTTAAGAGTCTCTTCTTCTCCCTCTGCAACTCTTCCACTAGCTGCACTCTGTCTCTCTTCTCTCCCTGCCCCTGCTGCCAATAAATAAATAAATCTTAGAAAAAAAAAAGAATAAAGATTCACCTACTGCTAAAACATATGTACTGTTTCCACTGATGATCTCCATCCCTGCACAAACCATTGTTTTGGATATGTTGTTATGCCTCCAGCAGATTTTCCCTATAGTCCCTTGAAACAAAATTCCATCCAGTTCATATTCATTACACAGGCTCCTTTTCTTTATTCCAAATCCCCTCAAAATCTCCTATCTTGCAAGAAATCCACTCTATGTCAATCATAGAAAGACCAAGGAGTATGATTCAGGATGAGAAGACTTTTCACAACATAGAAAATTTAAGCAGCATGAGGGACTGGATTAAATTTAAAGTTTGGATTGACAATAAGAATATTTAGGTCTTCAAAAAGATAGAGAAAATGAAACTTTTACATAATTTACTCTTCTGTCATTTTATAGGAAATAGTATGATTTTTAAAGTGATCTGTTTTATAAATCTCTGTTAGGGAATCCAAGGATGTAAATATTCTAGAATACACAGAAGAATAACATAAGACTTCCCACCATTTGTGAAATGACTTGAGTATGTTTGGGAGAATGGACTAGACACCCCTTATGATCTAATCATGTGGGTGATAATGCCAGTTCATATTAATTGCACTCTAAACCCCAGTGGAAATAAAACTTTTTTTTTTTTTGGAAATAAAACTTTAAAGGGTAATATCACCCTTGCTATGAGAAAGAAGAGATAAAAGCAAAAACACCTGTGGAGATCTTCACAAAAACAAAAATACAGGCACATAACTGGCATTTCCCCAGAAATGGACTATTCATTGCCATTACTATTACAATAGAGCCCTATAGTTAAGTGAGTAGGCAGCTAGAATATTAGGAGGTAGGACATGTGTGGCGAGAACCAGATAAGTACTCTGAAGAGCCGAGGTAAGAAAATGCCCCCCCTCCCCAATACAACAGGTAGGTCCACCGAGTCCCTAACTACATGATCTGTAGTTTTAGAGGCCACATCATAATTTGTAAACCAGGGTAAAGCAGTTTTTAGAAATGGTCACATGAAAAGTCTACAAGTTTTCATAAAAGCTACCAGATATCATTTCATTTCTCTAGGTAGGAAAAAAAGAAATCCTTATTTACAGATATTCAAGCAGGGCATGGGAATGATCTGTCCAAAGGAGTTGTTCTGGGAAAACAGGAAAGAATAACAACTTGAGCAGTGTCTGAAAGTCCTGGGGATAGCATGATCACTGAGGACTGCCAGCAATTAGATAGTCACACAAGGGAATCTAGACGCAGAAAATTCTGTGATCTAAAAGCTAAAACGGGAAGGTTATCCCATTTTCCACTTCTGCCAAGTGGTTTGCCATATTCCAGAAAACTAAGTTCCATGGCCTAACAACAGATGTTGGATTCATCCTTGATCCTCCTCTTTCCTAGTTGGGACAAAAGAAGGTGGGAGACAGAGCTGCTTTGTTGTGACTTGACTACACAAAATTAAATCTGCAGATGTAGTTTCTTACTCAAGATCATGAGGGATACTAAATCAGGGAATAAACAAAGCCAAAATCCAATACGTAAGCCAAAAGAGGAAGTCCAATTTATATCCTTAAACCAAAAGATCAGGAAGCAGGTATCACAGCTGAGCTGTAAATTTAGGACTAGAAGAGTAATTAATAGGAGAACAAGCAACATGAGAGCAAACTAGGTGGTTTGAGTTTAAGTAGGTGATGATCGCTGCTTAGGATATACACTGCCTGTGGCTTGCTTTTTGGTACTGACTCTAGCAAGGGTACGTGAGTAAGCTGCACCAATTTAAAGAGGGCACTTTCTGAGACAGCAGCTGGATGTGTCAGGCAGAGAAATGTACACTGACTATGAAGCCAGCAAACTCAGCCAGCAAACTACTGAATAACAGGATAAGGACCTGTTGTGCTGCTAAGTCTCCCCCAAAGGCTTCCTTACACATAAATAGGTCATATGGAAAATCATTTCCTGATAATGATAGGATTTCCATGTCTGAAAGTTGGACAACAGAGAACTCCTGAGGATCTGCCATCTACTTCCAGGTGAGTTAACATAACCGCCGTGTAATACAAAGGCTGGATAAGTGGTAAATAGTGGAGAATTAGGAAACAAGCACAATTGAAAGTCAAAACCAAGGTTAACTTTAATTTTACTAAATTTAACAACAATAATAACAAATGAAACTAAGGTATGGCTTAACTTCAGATAAGTAAATATTTCATAAAAGTTAGATTAAAAAGGCAAAATGCCCTTTTTATTTTTATTTTTTATTTTTTAAAGATTTTATTCACGAGAGACACAGAGAGAGAAAGAGAGAGGCAGAGACACAGGCAGAGGGAGAAGCCCGCTCCATGCAGGGAGCCTGATGTGGGACTCCATCCGGGGTCTCCAGGATCAGGCCCTGGGCCGAAGGTGGCGCTAAACCGCTGAGTTACCCAGGCTGCCCCCAAATGCCCTTTTTAAAAAAAGATTTCAGAGGTGCCTGGGCGGCTCAGTCAGTTAAGTGTCTGCCTTTGGCTCCGGTCATGATCACAGGGTTCCTGGATCAGTCTCATGTTGGGTTCCCTGCTCTGAGAGGAGTCTGCTGCTCCCTCTGCCTCTCCCCCTGGCTCATGCTCACTCTCTCTCTCTCAATCTCTAATAAATAAATAAATAAAATCTTTAAAAAAAAAAAAAGACTTCAAAAATAAAAGTATTGAGGTCAATATGTTTGTTTGGGGACATAAACATGTTTTAGAAAGTAAAGTGCTCTCCACTGCATCTCAGCAGTAAAAAGGAATGAATTCTTGATACACATAACAACATGAAAGGAGCCAGATCAAAAAGAGTATATACTGTGTGATCACATTTATATTAAGTTCTAGAAAATACAAGATATATCAAGTGACTGGAAGTAGATTCCTAGAAGTGGAAGAGGAGGGTGACAAGGGTCAAGAGAGGGATTACAAAGGGGTCTGAGGACACTGGAGGGGTGGTCATAGACATACTCATTAACTCGACTGTGGAGATAGTTTCAGAAGTATATACGAATATCAAAAATTGTGAAACTGTACACTTTAAATATTTAGTTTACGATATCTTATTATACCTCAAAAATGCTACTAATTAAAGAAGAAAGACTTCAGTAAAGTCCAATCTTTTGAAGGAACTTAGATGGTAATTTTTGGCAAATGTGTATATTAAGGAAATGACACAGAAAAATTTTAAAAGACATTAATCATAAGCCAGAAAAAGACTTTATAAATGGTCTTTATACTACAGTGTTCCCATTCTGAACCTACAGGGTATGCCTTTCCGCACACAGCCCACATTTCACCTGTTTTTCCTGTGCCACGTAGCAAACTGCACAGATGCATTTCTTACTCATCTTTATACCATAAAAGGTCTAGAGTGATACTTGGGAGAGAGCAGATGCTAAAAACTAAATAAATGTATTGTTGTTGTTAAGAGCCATCATTATAAGAAACTTTTTAAAGACCTTTGATGGGAAGGACAAAAGAAAGGTAATTGATAAGAACTGGGAATAATGGCTTTCCACTCAAAAGAAGAGCAGCTAGTCTAGGTCTGGTCTTGAATGAATATGTTAGAGAAGGTACATCCTCTATATCAAAAATACAGGGCTCCTGGGTGGCTCAGTTGGTTAAGTGTCCGACTCTTGGTTTCTGCTCAGGTTTCTGCTCAGGTCATGATCTCAGGGTCATGGGATAGAGCCCTGAGTCAGGCTTTGTGCTCAAGCAGAGAGTCCGCGTGATATTCGCTCTCTCCTTATTCCTCTGCCATTCCCCCCAGCTCATGCTCTCTCTCTCTCTAAAATAAAAAATAAATCTTAAACAAAAAAGACAAAACCCAAACACAATAATAATTAGACTCTTCACAGACACAGAGTTTAGAACTTTTCCCTGACTATAAAAAATGGTTATTTTTCAAAATCAGAATTTGCTTAAGACTCTTTAAGAATCAAACTGGGCATAAAATCCTTGATCTATCTTGAATTTTGTTAAAAATTGACATGGCTTAATTTGCCAACAAAGAGATGCTGAGGTTTCTGGGGAGGCAGAAGAAAATGCTCAGATCCTACCTATCTTCAAGCATGGGAGTAAGAACAAAAGGGTCTGGAGAAGCTAATCAAGCAAGGATTACACCCAATGTCCAGTTATGGTTCACCACTGATCAAGAAAAACTGGAAGATTATAAACTGTTTTCAAGGTTCGATCACAATCAGTACAAATAAAATATTCAATAAAAAGGAAAAATATCAGAGCATATATAATTATATAACTGAGACTAGGCCACTAATCTTTATCGCTCTCCTGAGGCAACCATAGCCCTTTCTTGGTAAAATAAACTATTAGTAATGCACAGAAACTCAGCCCCTTCATCTATGCTCTGACCAACAGCAGGAAGGAACACATTTAGCAGCCTATAGTATTTGTACTCCCCCTTTCCCCAAAGAAGTTTTTCTCATCAAAGGAAACAGTTCTATTTTGGTCCTTATTTCCTGTGAGAAATGCAGGCATGGTGTCTAGTGTGTGTGGCCATCATGCTACTTCAAATCACCATGTCCACTGTATTCTTGGTGTCATGCAACAAGAGAAGGAAAGTTGCTAACACTTCTGATGCCAGATCTAAGGGCACATTAGCTGTGTAATTACCTGCAAAGAATGCCTGTAGAGCATTCTGATGAAGATAAATGAACTTGGTCAAGAATTAGAATACAATGAAGGTCAGTAAAGGAGTCAAATATAATTGTTTAGAAACTAGGCTTCACAGTATGAAGTTGAAAGGCACTGTAGTCCACTAATAGTAGCTATTAAATTTGAGATCCTGTGGTTATCAGACTTGTCATAAAAGGCAAAGTATTCCTGTTAGTAGATTCAAAAAAAGTTAACACTGCTAGCTCAGAAGGTCTTCTAAAACTAGATTACCAGAATTACTTTTACCTTGAGTTTCCTAGAATCTGTACTAGGTTAAGAGTTATTCACTCGTTCAAAAACATTTACTAAGTGATCAACTATGGGTCAGGAATTGTGACATTCAAGACAAAGAGATGAAGTACAGAGCAACAATACCCTGCAACAGTAAAGTCCTAAATCCCAGTTAATTCCTGAGGTCCAACTGCATCCTTGCCTCTCCTTTGACTACATGAAATGCCCATAAATTCCTTTTTGCAACAGTTTGATTTTTTTTTTTTTTTGTTTTTTTGGGTTTTTTTTGTTACTTGTCACTAAAGAAGTCCTGCTAGACATAAATATGAGAACCGGTCCTATCTGAAAACAAACATATTGAAATTTACTAAACTGGGTCTAGAGGCCAAGAAGCTCTTAAATCTTCTTTCCTTTCATTCTAACTTTGACTTTTCCCTCTATCTCAAAATTCCCCAAGGAAACAAAGCATTAATAGCTGAGTTTCTTTAAAGACTATCAGGAACAATAATCATTTCACTGAACTTCAATTCTGTGCTTAGGGAGAGAAATGAAAGGATAGGTGATTCAGATGATGGGTTCCTAATTTATAGTTCAAATGCTAATGCCAAGAGTGACCTATTAGATATGCAGAGCACATAGGATCAACCCATGCATGACAGTTGGTCATATTATAAGAACAACTCAAGAAATAAATTAACTTCCTCAAGGATTACACATTTCCCACTTTATGCTAAGCTATGTCCTTTTGGGTAAGCCATCAGCTCTCAACTAATAAACACAGCACTGAAAGAGATACTGTCAACTGTCATAAACTTACTCTATTCTTCCCTAATATAACATATTATAACCCTAAAAGAAAATATATTTATTCTTGGAAAGCCAAAAATAGGCCACAAAATTAAATCAGATTTAGCCAGGAAAAGATAAATTTACTAACAATCAGAGTAAAGCAGATTCTATAACATGACTGTTTAGCAACAAAATAGAGAAAAATCTGTGTACAATCATAAGAAAAGAGTGTGTTTCTCAGGCAAAAGAAGGAGGAATACTAATAAGGAAAGGAATTAGGCTTTCAACTGGTAGAAATATTTCAGACAGAGAAGAATCAACTGTTAAGACATCTTGCCTCTGAGAAGTCAGTGAAGACCTGACAAATTGACAGAACGTAAGAAAGAACAGAAAATTAGAATTTCAGTCCAATAGGTTCAACATCTAACCTGATGAAAGATGCAGAAACAGAGATCAGAGGAAATGGGAAAGTCGGAGTAAACAGAGATCTAGCATGACATGTGTGCTACAAATATGAAGGGCAGCAGGTCCAGAGCAGGGCTGGCTGGAATGTTTCTATGGGGCAAAGATGAAACTGATAAAAGCCTGATGTGCCTGAACATGCTGAGAGGAGATTTAGACAAGAAGGGAAGTGTCTGGGGTAAAAAAGTGATAAATACACAGAAAACAGGGTCACTTTCTCTTCTGTGTTCCCATAGCATTACTGCAGAGATCTCTGTTCTAACATTTAAAAGATGCATTATAATTATTTATCTCTGTATCTGCCTCTCTTCATATGTATGCAATCACTAACTTTACAAAAAACAAAACGTATGTTAAGAAAGGAAAAACGACTGTAGTTTACCAAATGTCTCAGCTACTGTACAGTCCTTATGCTGTGATCATCATGTGGACATTGAGTGAAGTTCTAAAGAAAATTATTCCATGACTACTCAGGAAGAATGAGAGATGGGATGTATGTTTATGTAGTGGGAAGAAGGATGATAAAAAGAGCTAAACTTTAATTCTGCATAGTAAGAAACCAATAATTCCTAACATTGAAAGATAAATCAAGAAATATCAATGAAAGCATATTATGATATAGTAATGTGATGTATGGGGGCAGGGTAGCTACACTTGTGGTGAGCATAGCATAATGTATAAACTTGTTGAATCACTACTGTACACCTGAAACTAAGCATTATATGACAACTAAGCATTATATGTCAACTATCCTTTAAAAAAAAAAAAGTATATTATTTAGTGATAAGGAGGTAAGTACCTGAAAAAAATAGCTTGAAGCTGAAAGTAGTGTCCGGGCTGTGGGAAATGGGAAAGTGTCTGAGGACAGATGACAGAGGACTGGTATGTTTCACAAAAAGCCTTGAAAAAGCTATCTGGCCCAAGTTTCATGCACGTTTAACAATGATACAAAATTCAAACGAAAATAAAAAATAAGTGAAGGAAACCAAGCAATGCCCTTACTACTCGTTTCCATCTACTCGGAATGACTTCTAGAAACAGAACTAACTGAGCCTGGTTTGTATTCATGGGAGTGATGAATTTCAATAGTGATGAAGATGGAACACTTTGAGGAGGAGGTACTACTAACCAATGTAAGCCAAAATTGCAACACGATGCTTAGGGCCACTCTGTTCCTGAAATTGTTTTCATTTGTAAAACCTCTTGTGACTATTAGGGAGAACTTGGGTGCTTCTCAGGGAAGAGGGGCTGTCATTTCCTGGACATCTGACTACAAATACAATGCTCCTGAAGTCCAAAAGAGCCTGACAAGGAGGCTTGCTGAGAGCTACTGCCTAACTGCTTTGATTCATCTCCCTGAAAACATAAACTGTTCCCTGATGGGTGGTGGTTCATATTCAAATACTGTACAAAAGCTGACTGTTATAAATTAAAGGTATGAAGTGAGAAGGATCTTTAGAACTTCCCTCCCTAGACAATCAACCAAACTGTTTACTGGGCTAGAGGAATTTGATGATGTGTATCCCAGAAGCATAAATAGCTGTGTATAATTAAGTGAATTTTTAAATAACTTATACAGAGATGTAAGGAATTTAATATTTCCTTTCTATAAAAAAATTCCAAGGAAATTTTTATTTTTTTTTTATTTTTTATTTATTTTTTATTTATTTTTTTTTAAATTTTTTTTTCCAAGGAAATTTTTAAACAAAACTTTCCATAAACCATAAACACAGTAAGAAATACACATAATTATCATTTGTAAAATTTTAATGTTTAAAATACGTCAGCAAGCCCTTTGTGGGGAGGAGAAGCTTCAATTAAATAAGATTCAATTAGGTGACTAGGTATTTGCCAAGTTAACAATCTCTAATTATGTCAAAATATCTATGAAAATGTAAGGAGACAGAAAACATATATTCCAAACGTCCTCAAAGGAAAGTAGTATGTAGCTAGAAGAAATATTTTGCAATTTTTCAAACACATTGAAAATTTGAAAGAATAGAATATGAATACCCATATATCCTTTACCTAGATTTCCCCAATTATTGAGATTTTACCACCTTGCGTTCTCATTCTCACTTGCTCTTTCTCTCTTTCTGTGTATTGTATACATGTACACACACATACATATCTTTTTTTTTCACCATGAATCATCTGGAAAGAAGTTGTTGATCTCTTTTTACATTACCCCTTAACTCAGTGCACATCTCCTAGGAATGAAGGAATATTCTCCTTCAAAACCTGAATACCATTATGATACCTATGAATTTTTACTCAATATCATGTAGTGTACATAGTCCATATTTAAACTTTCCCAATTGTCACAAAGTATCTTTTCTAGCTGTTTCCATTTTATTTCCTGATCTGGAATGCAATCAAGCCTCCTGCATAACATTTGGTTGGGACATTTTTGGTAGGAATAAGTAAATAAGCCACAAAAGGTAATCCTGCGTCAGGTGGTTTTACCTCAGTAATAAGTGATCACTTCCTAGGAGGGAGGGCCCGGTAAATTATGAGAACTATGAGGGTTTTTTTTTTTTTTTCCTGAAGGGATACAAAGTATAGGGCCAAAACCGAGTTGCTAGGACAATAAAGGGAAGATTACCTTCTCAGAGTTAATGTTCTTGTGAAGTGTTGAAACAGAAACAAAAGTAAGGCTTAGAGTATAGAGCACGTCTTGGACGACAAACTCAAGTTGTAAGAAATGCCAGATTATGAGCATGCTCAGGATGCCAACTTATTAAATGATTTAAAGTTTGCTCGGCTTGACCCTAGGTTTAGAAGAATAAAAAGAAGGCACACCTGACAACAAGAATGAGGACAATGCACCCAACATTACCTCTTCTGTAGCTGCTCGTCAGACAGTTGCAGCTCTTCCTTTAAACGCATGTACCTGTCTTCTCTCAGCAGCCTGGAGCCATCATAGAGGCTTAGCTCCCGATCGTGGATCAACCTAAGGGAGAGAGGAAAGTCAGGGAACAAATTCATCTGTCTTGAAGGCTGAAGTCACTAGAGGTAGAATCAGTTCACATTTTAATCCTGTCTATTATTACAATTGAGTCTAACAATTTTGTTTGATGCATCTGTTGAAATTTCAAGCTGGCCGGTGCTATTATACTTGGCAAAACTACTGGTGTCTATCCTGGAGAGCAGTAGTCATGGTTACTAGATGTGGACAGTGAGGAGGAGGATTGAAGAGGAGCTGGAAACGGGAAGGAGGAAGGAGATGAAAAGAAGTAGCTGAATGAGTGACTCAGTATAACCATGAGGTGCATATTAAATCAACAAGGCAGGTGGTACATACTCTGAGTCTATTGTAACTCCTTAAGGGAGAATATTACCAACACATTTCTGTTTCTGGAATTAAAGGTTTTAACATATCAAAAATTGTTATAATGAAATAACTGGTGCTATTTCATATACCAACCATGATGGTGACCTGACCATCCACAGCACAGAGAACATTGTCTTCCAGATGTCAGAGGGCTCAAATAGCACTATATCTAGATTTTACACCAACCGCTGAGTCTCCTTATGCCCACATTACAGTCCCCCCACCATGACCTCTACTCAGTATGCACTGAGGAGAGGGAAGACTGTATAATGCAGGGGTTGGGGGATCCCCAGGTGGCTCAGTGGTTTAGCGCCTGCCTTCAGCCCAGGGTGTGATCCTGGAGACCCGGGATCAAGTCCCATGTCAGGCTTCCTGCATGGAGCCTGCTTCTCCCTCTGCTTGCATCTCTGCCTCTCTCTCTCTCTCTCATGAATAAAAAAAAAAAAAAAAGAAAGAAAGAAATGCAGGGGTTGGGAACATGGGCAGTGAGGCAGTCAAATCTGTGTTCAAATCCAGCTCTGTACCTCATTAGAGGAATGACTGGGGAAGAGGATAACTACTACTCCATCTCTCTACACTTTTCTCTTTTATAAAATTAGGGCAGTCATATCAACCTCATGGTATCGCTGTGAAAATTAAACACCTAATATAAGACAAATGGTTACTGAAGTTGTTCTTAATCTTGGCAGCACATTAGAATCTTCTGGGAAGGGTTTAAAAATGCCAGTGTACAGGACTCATCCTGGATCGCTTGTATCTGAATTTGAGAACATGGAGCTCAGGCATCAGTGATTTTTAAGCCCCATTCCCACAAGGTGATTCCAAGGCTGAGAACCTGACAAGCAGTGGCTTGCTTTCCCCACCCAAACTGAAATAAGGAAACAATTACACAAATGTTTGAGTTTATAAACACAGAGTGAGATTTTTAGTCTATATAAAATATCATCATCCATTACATATTTTATTTTTTTAAGATTTTATTTATTAGAGAGAGAGAGAGAGAGAGAGCATGAGCAAAAGGGAGGGGCAGAGAGAGAGGGAGAAGCAGAGTCCCTGCTGAGCAGGGAGCTGGACACAGGGCTCAATCCCAGGACCCTGAGATCATGACTGGAGCTGAGGGCAGACACCTATCCAACTGAGCCACCTGGCACCCCTCCATTACCCATTTTATATAAGGAAATATACTTTCTCTCTCAAAATAATTCCAACAGGATCAACCAATAATTTAGATCTATGATTCATAAGGTGTTTGAACACAGTGAAGCTGTAACTGACAAATTGTAAGAAGTGTTAGCTGTATGACTTACTTGTGTGTACCAATCAGCATGTACGAAGTCTTTCAAAATTACTACCTAAAAGTTTTCTTTTTCCAACTCTTACGCAGAGAATTTTGCTATGGCAGGCAGTGTTTTTTTCCCCAAATGTTCATTATTTGAAGTTTTACTGTGTTGTGTTTACGATTATAAAAATATCTGCTGTTCTGGCTGGAAACAGAAGATAAGTTTCTCGTGATCTACACGACCCAGTTTAGAAAAAACTGACAGAGTTCCACACCTACTGTTTACATGGTGTGTTTTTTTGTGTGGATGACTCATACAAACCTTTGCAATACAGCAAGCGTGCCCGCGTTGACCCGGTGAATGCCATCCAAGAGGACCAACTTTCCTTCCAGGGCAGCATTCACAAGGGGTGAGGACCGCCAAGCAGTATCTCCATTGGGAAGAGTGTATCTCTGCTGGAGCAGGTCACGTGCTGTCATATCCTGAAACCAAGCCCCACCAACCACCAAAGAAAATGCAGAATTAATTTTTAAGAGAGGGATGGTAGGGTTTTTTTGTAAGACTTTATTTATTTATTGGGGAGAGAGAGAGAGAGAGAGAGCAAAAGAGAACACAAGCAGAGAACAGAGGGAGAAGCAGGCCAGCCAGCCGAGGATCCTGATGAGGGGCTCGATCTCAGGATCTGATGCCTTAATTACATCCCAGGACCCTGAGACCATGACTTGAGCTGTAGGCAGATATTTAAGTGACTGAGCCACCCAGGCGCCTGTGGATGGTAGTTTATTTAGCTTTATAGTTACCTCTCTGAGCATACATTCCATACAACTAGAAAGTCATCTTCTCCAATTCACCAAAGAGAATAATTTTCTTGGTCATTTGAGGTTTTTCCTGTTACTCATCCACATAATATAGCAAGAGGAAGGGCTTCCCCCCTTCCTTATTATTCAGCATTTTCCCCCTCCCTTTAATTGTTCATTTGAAATTTATACACATGATGGTAGTCACTGCCACTTGACAGTAATGTAGTTTTATTCAGCCAGCTTTATTTTTGCTGGGACCAAAATGTGTGAGTTCCTTTTTAAGAATTAGAGGCCATTAAAAAAAAAAAGAAAAAAAAAAGAATTAGAGGCCATACAAACTCAATGGGGGAGATGCTTATCAATCCTGTTCCATTTTCTTGCAGCTGAATTCTCCTGAGAGGTTATGCTAGGTGCCCATCACAATGACTCAGTATATTTGAAGAGGTTTGAAAATGGAGGAAACTGAGGAGGACAGTCATCAGTTGAGGTACAGGAATTGGCAAACAATAGCATAGCAGTTACAAGCAATTTTTTAAAGCACACACACAATGTGTTAGTGCTAAAACAGTGTAATAGATTTAAGCAAACTATTAATAGCAGTGGCATAAAAATATATACTTTAAAATATTTGGGGTTCCATATAATACTAACAGGTTTTTCTTACATGTATTAATGATGAAAATAATAGTTTGTTTTCCATTATCGGCTTCAGAGAACTTTTGTGCAACTTATACCAAAATCTCAATTTCTGCAATCAATTTTATTGAAAATTTTAGTCTTTTGTAAATTCTTTGATATCCAATTCCAGTTTTAAGAAGACAGAAAACTAAGAAATTTGTTTATATTCACAATGGCAACAGATCTACATTGAAATCAAGATTAAAATGTAAGTCTCAATTATTTCCATTTTCTCACTATCAAGGAAGTACTGACTTAGGAAGTATGAATACGCTTATGTTGAATCATAAAGACACTTGAGAATAATAATAGTCTCACCAAGTCCCCATAGCTTTAAAGGTCTGGCTTTGACACATTATCAAAATTTGGCTTAACTCGTTAATTTTATTTACTTTTTTAACTACGAATTTTAAATTCTATGCAAACTATATGAGCATGGCATTCTTAGCTGCCAATGATACATGCCATAGTCAATACCATATTGAGCACCATTATCAGTGTTGACTGAGATAGTTTATGGTGAGGAGGAACTCATTCCTATTCATGGGTATGCCGCATAAGGAGAGAAAAGGAGGGGTGCCTGGATGGCTCAGTCAGTTAAGCATCTGTCTTCGGCTCAGGTCATGATCCCAGGGTCCTGGGATCGAGCCCCACATTAGGCTCCCTGCTCAGAGTCTACACTGACCAGACTCCCTCTGTCCCTCCCCCTGCTCATGCTCTCTCAAATAAAATCCTTAAAAAAAAAAAAAAAAAGCTAAAAGCACAGGAAAGGTTATCACTGTGTAAGAAAAATAGGACAAATCAAAATAAATGTTTGTGATCATTTTCATAACTAAATTATGAAAAACAACCAAATACACAGAACTCTTTAAAAATTAATATAAATTAATATACAAATTGATAAAGTTAAAACTCTTGGTACTAATTATCTCAGAAAAATATTTATTATAGAGCTATATCATGTATTGTTCTAGAGAATAAAGAAAACAGAAAACATGCTTCAACATAATAGTTCTAAATCAAAGATACATATCAGAAATAGCTGGGGGAACTTTTGGAAAATACATAAGCATAGGCCCAAGATCTGGGTTCAATTGATTCAACGTGGGGCTTACTACTTGTACTTTATTAGACATTAATTACATAGATGATAAATTAAATGCCACCCAGAAGGGAAACACTGCATTAAAAAAGAAACATTATAAACTCAATGTGAAATTTTGTGTCATCCTATTTATTTATATCCCTCTCTTATTCTAGTAGGAATTATAAGATTACACAAGGATATATGAATGTATAACAAAGTACTACAAATTAAAAAGTGGAAAAAAATGAAGAAAAAAGAAGAAAGAGTAAAACTTATTTCCTTTAGGTATTCCTACTGGTATTCAGAGAGGAGGTAACATGAATAAAGCATCCCACTGATACCATATTTTAAAGAAATGGATGGGTGTTAATTTTGAAAATGCCAGCTTCACATTGAAAATATATGGTATCCTGACCCATTTTAGCTCTTGAGTCTTGTGTGGGCCCAGGAAAAAAAAAGATGAGGAATACGACTCTGGCATGAGAGGCTCGGACTTGTAAGGAGCTGAGGCTAGCAACTGGCAACATTTTTTTTTTTAATTTCAACAGAGAAAATTCCTTACTCTCATACCAAGACATCCTGAATCACTGTTCTGTGCACACTATGGAAAAGCAGTACTTCATTTGGTGATGATTCCAAAATACTTGCATATCTTGTTAATTCACACACTGTCTACAATAGTTGCTTCATTCAAATGAGTCAATATTTACTAGTAAAAATGATGAAAAAGACAACCAGTACACAGGGCTCCTTTTCCAACCTAGCAGCTAGAGCCTCCCTTCTTCTGACTGAAGCGAAGCATGATTATTTGTTGCTATACAAGAACTAACAGATCGCCAGCGCTGCTAACGCCAACCACAACTACAGACCAGAAATATTCTCCCTTTCTTCAATCCTCGCAGGAGTAAAAAATGGAAAACACTTGGCATTTCTTAGAAGACTAACTCAATCCAGTTTTACCACCTAAACTCTCTCATACTATCATGGCAAAAAAGAGCCATTCTTCACTTCTAGTATGTCTTCACATTAAAATAAAAACCCTCCTGAGAAAAAGAAAGAAGCATTCCCTTTAATAATACAAGTTGCTAGCTTTCATAATTAAAATCCTGTACTTGGAGAAAAGATGAAGATTCCAGCTTTTCCTTAAAGAGATAATTACCCTCCACTTTCCATAATATTAATTAAAATCAGAAATTATTTTTGATTGTGAGACAGTGTAAGAATACCAAAATGAAACTGAACTTTTGTGCAACTGAACCTAATCAAACCTAATTATTGACAAAATTTTTTCAGTATAGTCTGAATGGGTCAGTTATATGAATTAATTTCATAATAAGCTAATCTTTAAAATAAAGTAATAGCATTTCCATCTATAGAATATTTGGATTTTAGTACTATAAAACTGTTGTAACATCTGTATTTATTTAAACATATACTGTATTATGAAACTGTTAAAAATATATCATGTCTTTACTCTTCCTGCCTACACATGCATCCTTAAAGCAAGGAGAAGGAAAAATTTAAAAGAGTGTGCTTAATCCATATGATTATTTTGAAAGTACGCCAATTAAATTCAAAAAAGATGAATGTCCCAATTTTTGCATATATTTTTCTTATCCCTGAAGCTTTTGAACTTAAGAGAATAAAAATAGTACTAATGATATCATAGAGCCCAAACCATTTCCTCTTTCTGTATTTCCTTAAAAATTTTAAAACAACAGGACATGAAATCCAGTTCCTTTACAGCTACCATTGTCTAATCTTGAACACCTCACCTTCTCATTCAGATCCCTGGAAAATATCCAGATATCTCTTAAAATTCAGTGTCATTTGGAATTTTATTTTACTGTTTTATTTTCATTTTTTGCAATTTTGCTCTTTTGATTTGCAAAGGAGGAACTCTACTGAAAAAAAAAAGTCCTATTAAAATGAGAAGCATGGCTGCGTGAAATGTATCAGAAAACATAGATCTGAACCCTAAAGCCATTGTATACCTTGCAGGTTCTTAGTACCTTTGAATGATATACGTTAATTTTTCTGACATTTCCTTGCGAAACTTGGATGTAAGTCATTAGTTTTATGAAATAAGTTCAATAAGTCCCTTGTGTGTCAAGGGACTAGAATAAGACTAGGATTCGTTTTCTAAGGCATAGTATCATTCAGAAAGATAAATGAAAATATTACAGTGAGTTTTTAGTATATATAAAGAAATCTGAACTACATCTCTTTAAATATAAATATTAATAAGAAAGTAAAATTTTACAGCATAAAGCATATATAATTTTTCTGGTGGACAATTTTTATTATTATAGTAAATGGAGGATATCAAAAACTATATAAAGTATGTAAACATATGCATTTCCACCACATATATGAACCCAGAAAAATTTCAGGAAGTACTTTAGTTGGCTTACAAAAATATGTATAATACAATGTTATAAAATTTGAAATAAGTGAATAAAGAAAACTAAACAAGGGAAGATGAAATGAAGAAAAGTAAAGATAATACACAAAAAACGTATTAGAAGAATTTAAAATGTGAATCTAATCTTTTTAAATCTAACACACAAAAAAAGAGAGAAATAAAAAAGTTATGTAAGTCGCAACAACCACAGCACTGACACCAAAAAAAAAAAAAAAATGCAGCACTATACTTTTTGATGATGATATAGAGAAAAATTTGTTCCATGGGTCAGGTCATCATATAAAGTACAGTGTGTTAAGGAGTTAAAAATAGTAACAATAATTATAGCCATTAATACTTATGGAGAGCTCACTAAGTGCCAAGTACTTTATATAAATTAACTCATGTAATCCTTATAACTCTAAGAGATAAGTATAATTATTGCCTTCATTTTGCAGATGAGATAACTTAAGAGGTCTGCTTACCCAAACAAGAACACATGCTAATAAGCAGAGGAGCTGGGTTGTCCTCAAAGGTATTATTATAACAAACAGAGCAACAAATTTCAGTAAATGAAATTCAACAGTGAAAGAGCTAGTTTGGATGAATCAGTACGTGGATGTATGGTAGAGTCAATATAGGAATGTACCAATTACACACCTCTCAGGCTGACCTCCACGAACACTATTTATCAAGTTCTTTGAGAAGAGTGAGAAAGTAGTGAGTATGGTACGACCACTCTCCAAAATGCCCCCAAATATAGGTAGTTTCCATTGTCGTTTAAAAATATGTTTGTATGCATGTGTAAAAGATTAAAAGATCCTTCACTTTCTTCTTAATTCTGAAATAAAAATATACACTGTGGGCATTTAATTTTTTTTGGATATGTAGGTATTATTAATGACTTTTTTTTCTCCCAAAAGAAACTAGCTGACATTCTGTGGGCTTTCCAGGTCTATCTCAAACAAGTTTTGCTCAAATAAGCAAAAATATCCTGCCAAAAAATATCCTGCCAGTAGATCATAAATACTAAGAAAATCTGGGATTTAAGTGAATCAAGGAATACACCAAGGCTAACTGGTGTAAGCCATCAATTTTGAAATAAGGGATTAATTATGTCCATACCTATTAGCAGCAGAATACTGCATAAATATTGTATAAACACAGAATGTTAATAATTTTTAGGTCCCAGAATAGAAATGAAGCCATTATTTACAGTCTAAGCATGCTCCGTGAACAGAATGTAAGGCATGCTGCCAACATTCCTCAGTGTCATTTATGTTTGATCTTAAAGAAGCTTCTCATTTTACATATTATAAAATTATCTGTAAACTCTTCCATGCTTCTCCTCCACATTCTTCTCATAAAGAACTATTTTTAACCTGCCACCCGTATAAAAAAATGCTTCCTTTATATATACAGTGCTTCCTTTATGTATACAATGATGTATACAATGATGGCCTTACGAGCCTAACATGATTGCCTTAAGTGACTCTGCTACAGATGGGAAAAAGCTGATTTTGAACCATTTATAACTCTCTTCATTATAACCAATGGGTTCTATTCAAGATGATCTGCTTTGACTAAAGACTCATTCTATGAACACAGAACAAAATTCTTTTTACTAAAGCTAACCAAAAGTCAAACCCACTGTTTCACTAACAACTGACCCAACAAAAGCAGATCTTAATAAAGTTGCAAAATAAAACATAAGTCAAGGTCAGTGTAAAAAAAAATGTCCTATGTACTCAGTGAAGATACCCAATCAAACACCCTTCTGATACTATAGAGGTTAGGAAACTAGAAACATTATTTCTTAGATGCTTTGCAACTGAAGTTCTGTAGGTGACCCAGGTTCTCTAAGTATTCTCACATACACACAACTGGGAACGGAAAAAAGTGTCAGTGAGCAATGAGAGTGAGGTGGCAGCCAGCTTCAAGGGACTTGTTCTTTTAGAACAGCCACAGCTGAAACTCTCTTGGCTCTGTCATTTCTAACTGACAAAATCTACACACTATTCCCCATCTCTCCCAGAAATTCTGTAAGCTACTTAACACCCAGTGATAAGACCCTTTCAGTATTAGATGGTCAGGATGGATTCTATTGCCCACAACAAAAGCCACAACCTAAGGATAGCAATATTGTAATAAGCCAACTTATTAAAGCTTGTGCAGAAATGTTCATGGACAACAAAGTATATAAAAGAAGGTGAGAAGCCTTTCAAAAAGAAAGGTAAATAGCAGGTATCACTGAATGGAACCCCAGCAACACACAAACTAAAGAATCACATTTTATTCAAATGGTAGCACAAACTCTGCTGCATTTTATCACAAGCATATGACGTTATTAGAAGAACACGTGAGAAAATTACAATCAATTCTGCTTAAATATTTGCAATGATATCTGTCTTTTTAAAAGGAAGTGATAATATATAAAATCAAGGGCATTGTTAAGTATGAATAAGCAGTTCAGTATTCAGTAAAAAGAACAGATATGGTATTTGGCCTCATTTAGCCAGGCTCAAAACCCTTCTGGTCAGCCACATGGAAATAGCAGGTACAGTAGAAGCAAAGCAGGGTTTCGACACCAAATCTGCCACTTCCTTATAATACAATAAATGGATGCTGTGAGGAAAATATCTTTAGAATTAAATGAGATGTGTGGCACCTAGTGGGTACTTGATAAATAACAGCTGGATTAGGAACAAATAAAGAAAAAAAATACAAATACATCAACATTTAACAATAAGTCTAAGTTAACAGCTCAGGACACCCAATAGAAATCATGTGACAATGCTATATGACAGAAGAAATTCTTGTTCTAGGATTTAAAGAAAAGGTAATATGGAAGGAAGCTATGCAAAGAAAAGTTGACAAAGGTCAGATTTGAGCTGGTCTTTTAAAAATAATGTAAATTTTTCAAAATTATTTATCTGCTCATTAAGCCACTGTTCCAGGTGTTGAGGATACAGCAGTGGAAGAGATAAACACGATCTCTACATTACAGAGGGAAGAGAACAAAAACAGACAAAGGAAAGGAGACAGAGGACAAGAAGGAAGGAAGAGAGGGAGGAGACATGACTAAGAAAAAGGATCACGTAGCGGGTCAATGCTATACAGAAAATATTGGGGAATGTGATAGCTAAAGACTTGGTGGGCCATGGATGCTTTCTCTCAGTATATTTAGGTTGTAATTTGACAAACGAGAGGCCATGCAAACATTGGAGGTTAGAGTATTTGAGGCTTAGGCAACAGCCTGTCCAAAAGCCCAAAAGCAGAAGCTAGCCAGATTTAAGGGACTGAAAGTACCCAGTGAGGCTGAAGCATAATCAGCAAAGGGTCATCCAGCAGGGAGAGAGAAGGCTCGAGAGGCAGGCCTCCCAACCCTGGGCAGTGGTTCTCAACCCTGGCTGCCTGTAGAATTACCAACCAGCTTTTGTCAAAAATTCTAACCAGTTACTTCAGACAGTCTGGTGATAGGACCTGGACACTGGAAGTTTTTCAGAGTTCCTTGGGTGGTTCTAATAGGCAGCCAAGGTTGAAAAGCATTAATGGAGGGCTCATAAGCCAAGGTACAGAGTTCTTAACTTTATTCTATCTATGACAGGAAGCTATTGACAGATTCTAGGCAAGGAAATGTCATGATCTGATTTACTTCTACTATTGTTTAGAGAATAGATTATGGGATGCAACATATTCTAATTAAATATCTATATCTGTTTAATATTTACAAATTAAATATCTACAATTGAGTGTATAATTTTAATGTTTTCACCAAGAGATAAATTTTAAAACAAATAAATAAACTGAAAACTATAAGATATTAATGAATGGAAGTGAAGAAGACACAAATAAATGGAAAGGTATTCCAGGCTTATAAGCTGAAAGAATTAGTATTGTCATAATGTTCCAAAGCCTAAAGCAATCTACAGATTCAATATAATCCCTATCAAAACTCCAATGGCATACTTCACAGAAATGCAGCAAACAATCCTAAAACTTGTATGGAACCACAAAAAGCACTGAAGAGCCAAAAGGTTTTGAGAAAGAACAAAGGTGGAGGCATCACATTTCCTGATTTCAGACAACATCACAAAGCCATAGAATTAAAAACTATGATACTGGCATAAAAACAGACACATAGATCAATGGAATATAATAGGGACCTCAGAAGTAAACCCACACACATCATGAAGAAATTTATGACAAGAGAGTGAAGAATATACACTGGGGAAAGGATATTTTCTTCAATAAATGGTATGAGGAAGACAGTAGAACCATATACAAAAAAACGAAACTGGACCTCTATCTTACACCATTCATAAAAAAATTAATTCACAATGGATTGAAGACTTGAATGTTAAGACCTGAAACCACAAAGCTCATAGAAGAAAATATAGACAGTAAGTTCCTTGACATTGGTCTTGGATTTTTTCGAATGTGACCGAAAGCAAAGGGAATAAACCCAAAAATAAACTAGTAGGACTACATCAAACTAAAAAGAAAAGGTTTCTGCAACAAAATGGGGGCACCTGGGTGGCACAGTGGTTGAGTGTCTGCCTTTGGCTCGGGTCGTGATCCCAGGGTCCTGGAATCAAATCCCACATCAGGCTCCCCACAGGGAGTCTGCTCCCCCATCTGCCTATGTCTCTCTGTGTGTGTCTCTCAAGAATAAATAAATAAATAAATCTTAAAAAAACAAACAAAACAAAAAAAATAGAAAACCAACAAAATGAAAAGGGAACTTATTAATGAGAAAAAATATTTATAAATCATATATTTGATAAGGGGTTAATATCCAAAATATATAAAAACTCATACAACTCCACAGGAAAACAAAATAAAACAATCTGATTTAAACATAGGGATCTTGGGACGCCTGAGTGGCTCAGCAGTTGAATGTCTGCCTTGGGCTCAGGGTGTGATCCCAGAGTCCCAGGATCGAGTCCCACATCGGGCTCCCTAAATGGAGCCTGCTTCTCCCTCTACCTATGTCTCTGCCTCTCTCTGTGTGTCTTTTGTGAAAAAATAAATAAAATCTTAAAAAAAAAATAAATATAGGGATCTAAGCAGAAATTCTTCTAAACAGCCAATAGGTACAAGAAAAGATGCTCAGCATCACTAATCATCCAGAAATGCAAATCAAACCACAATGAGATTACCTCAGACCTGCTATTATCAAAAAGACAAGAGATAACAAATGGTAAAGATGTGGAGAAGAGGGAGCACTTGTGCACTATTAGTGGGAAAATAAATTGGTATAGCCACTATGGAAACAGTATGAAGGTTCCTCAAAATATTCAAAATACAACTACCATGTGATTCAGCAATCTCACTTCTAGGTATATATCCAAAGAAAATGAAAACAGGATATTAAGAGATTATCTGTACTCCTGTGTTCACTGCAACATTATTCACAAGAGTCAAGATAAAGGAAACAACCTAAATGTCCATCTATGGATGGATGGATAAAGAGAGCATGTTTTCTATACATATAATGGTGTATTATTCAGCCATGAGAAAGCAAGAAGCCCTGCCATTTGTGACAACATGGATGGGCCATGAGAGCATTATGCTAAATGAAATAAGCCAGACAAAGAAAAATAAATACTCTCTGGTATCACTTACATGTAGAATTAAAAAAAAAAAAGTCAAACTCTTAGAAACAGAGAATGGAAAGGTGGTTTGGTTATCAGGGCCTGGGAGAAGGGAAATAAGGAAAAATTGGTAAAATGGTACAAACTTTCAGGTATATGATATATAACATCAGGGTGACTGGGTGGCTCAGTCAGTTAAGCATTTGCCTTCAGCTCAAGTCATGATCTCAGGGTCTTGGGATTGAGCCCCATGTCAGGCTCCCTGTCAGTCATCCATTCATGCTCTTTCTCTCTCTCAAAAAAATAAATAAAATCTTTGGAAAAAAAGATGAATAGGATCTGAGGATACAATGTAAAGCATGATGACTACAGTATTACATTAATTGATATTTACTAAGGGAGTAGAACTTCAATGTTCTTACCAAAACAAAAGGGAAACTGAGAGAGAAAGAAATATCTACAGATACTCAACCAACATAACTGATGTGTGTTCTTAAAAATCCCAAGTAAGGTTCCATATGCCAAATATATTTTCCACCAAATTCTCAACAATGGGTCTAGAAATATTGGGTTAGAGCTACTAGAGATATTCATAGCTATAGTAGATCCTATAAAAAGTAAATGATGCTAGACTACTGACTGGCTGCGGGGTTAGGTTAGATAGGGAGAAGGCTAAGAAGTGTGTCAAAGGTGAATTACTTAACAACACTTTTGCTCAGTCTAATGTGTCCCCTTCGGCACTTTCCTGACAAAACTAAAACTGCTTTCTCTGAATTGATCCCCATGGCAGACACTGTGCAGCGGGGAGCCAAACACTTTTTCATTAGGTGGGAGATAGGGGAGAGTGGATGGATTCAAGGAGGGTCATTAAGGATAAATGTGGAGCCTCCTGCCTGAAGCAGCACAGAAAGAGGCTTGCTAAGATTAAAGAAATAGGCTGGTAGAGGAAGCAGGTCAACCTCACCTTGCTCACCTTCTTCTCACCTAGATGAGGGCATAATGGGCATCACTCCTTTCCTCTGCAGAGGCTGCCTGCCCATAGCTACCTAATTCCAGAAGAGTTTAAGGGAAGACAAGAAGCATCACAGGAGCTGGGAATGGTCAAAGATCTTCTTTAGATTGTTAATATCTTAACAGTAGTCCATAGAGTATAAAATCAGGAATGTGACTTGTACCACCTTGAATTCCAAGCTACTTCAACTCTAAATCCCCAGAGGCACTAAATGAAATCTGTTAAAGAATACCTTCCCTTTGCTGTCCTTTTTGACTGTCTCTATGGCTTAATCAAATGGCTTTCATGTCAGATACCTCAGAAAGCCCTGTTTCTATTATGAGACCAGCTTGTAAACAGCAATAAAGTTCTACACATTCAGAAAGTGGTTTGGATCCTGAGTAATTGTGTTTTTTTAATAGGGGAAAAACAGAAAAACAAGGCATTTTGGAATCACTAAAGGCATCTAGACAATAAAGCTGAGGATATATTTACTTTTTATTTCCAAGAATAAAACACTTGCAAAATACGCTGTACATACAAAAATTGTGAATTTCAAAATCAAACCAAAGTTTTATCTTTCTTTTCTTTTTTGACATATTCCTCATAAAAAGAATATAGATATATAACATCATCACTAATCTCATTATTCTCTAGCAAACTCCTCATTCTTGCCATGATCTTTGATTGACTATAAAATACTAAGGCCCCTTAAAAGATTGCTCTAAGAGCTTAAAGGTAGAAAACAAGTGGCCATAATTTGACATAAGAAAATTATGATTAAAAAGACATAATGTGTAACAGCCCATACAGGAAACATGAAGGAGCAAATAAAAAAGGATTTTTTTAAGAGTGTATTTGAGATTAAATGACCATCAACTTAAAATAGACTGCTATATATTTAGGATGTTATAAATGAACCTCAGGGTAACCACAAACTCAAAATCTGTAACATATACAAAAAAATAAAGGGGAAGAAATCCAAACACCGTACTACAGAAACTCATCAATCACAAAGAAAGAGTGTAAGAGAAGAACAGAGAACTACAAAAATGACGAGAAAACAATGAACAAAATGGCAATTAGTACGTATCTATCAATAACTACTTTCAACTACTAAAATGGCCTAAATGCTCCATTCAAAAGACACAGGGTGGCACAACATATTTTTTTAAAAATCCATTTATATACTGCCTATAGAAAACACACCTCAGACATGAAGATATGAACAAAATAAAGTGAAGGGATGGAAAAACATTTGCCATGAAAACAGACATGAGGAAAAAAAAAAAAAAAAAAGCCAGAGTAGCAATACTTATACCAGACAAAATAGATTTTTTTTTTAATTTTTATTTATTTATGATAGTCACAGAGAGAGAGAGAGAGGCAGAGACATAGGCAGAGGGAGAAGCAGGCTCCATGCACCGGGAGCCCGACGTGGGATTCGATCCCGGGTCTCCAGGATCGTGCCCTGGGCCAAAGGCAGGCGCTAAACCGCTGCGCCACCCAGGGATCCCCAAAATAGATTTTAAAACAAAGACTGTAACAAGAGTTAAAAGGGGCATTATAAAATTACAAAGGGATCACTCCAACAAGAGGATGTAACAATTATAAATATCTCTGCATCCAACCCTAGAGCACCTAAATACATCAAGCAAATATTACTGAATACAAAGGGAGAAATTAATGGTAACACACTAATAGTAGAGGACTTTAACACCCAACTTACATCAATGGATGTAAGGAAAATCAATAAGGCAACAGTGTCTACAGATGATACATTACACCAAAAGAGCTTAACAGATACATACAGAACATTCCACTCAAAAACAACACCTGACACATTCTTTACAAGTGTACATGTGACATTCTTCAAAACAGATCACGTTAGGCCATAAAACAAGCCTCAATAAATGTAAGAAGACTGAAATCATAACATGAATCTTTTCTGACCACAACAGTATGAAACTAGAAACCAATCATAAGAAGAAAACTGGGAAAAACACAAACATGTGGAAGCTAAACAATTCTAAATAACCAATGGGCCAACGAAGAAATCAAAGATATAAAAAAGTACATGAAGACAAATGAAAATGAAAATATAATGGTCCAAAATTGCAAAAACAGTTCTAAAGGAAATACATAGCAATATGGACTTACCTCAAGAAACAAGAAAAAACTCAATCTAACTTTACACACCTAAATGAACTAGACAAAGAAGAACAGATGAACCCATAGTGAGTAGGAGAAAGGAGATAACAAAGATCAGATCAGAAATTAATGACACAGAGACCAAAAATAAATAAAAATAGAAAAAAAATCAATGAAAGCAAGAGCTGATTCTTTGAAAAGATAAACAAAATTGATAAGCCCTTAGCCAGATTCATCAAGAAAAAAAGAAAGGACTCAAGAGAAAAGTAACAACTGACACCACAGAAATACAAAGGATTATAGTACTCACTATGAAAAATATATGTCAACAAATTGGACAACCTAGAAGAAATGGACAAATTCCTAGAAACATACAATCTTCCAAAACAGAATCAGAAAGAAATAGAAAAATCTGAACAGACCAATTACTAGTAACAAAAATTGGTAATCAATTACCAAATTTGGTAATCAAGAACTACCAAAAAATAATGATCCAGGACCAGATGGATTCACAGGTGAATTCTACCAAACATTTATTTTTTTTTAAGATTTTATTTATGAGAGACACAGAGAGAGAGGCAGAAACACAGGCAGAGGGAGAAGCAGGCTCCACTCAAAGAGCCCGACGTAGGACCCGATCCCAGGTCTCCAGGATCACACCCCGGACTGCAGGTGGCGCTAAACCGCTGCACCACCGGGGCTGCCTCTACCAAACATTTAAAGAAGAATTAGTGCCCATTCTTCTCAAACTATCCCAAAAAATGGAAGAGGAAGAAAAACTTCTAAATACATTCCATGACACTAAAACTACCCTGATACCAAAACCATACAAAGACACCACAAAAAGGGAAAACTACAGGCCAATATCCAACAATACTTTCAATGGATCGCTCACCCTCACCCTGATCAAGTGGAATTTATTCCAGGGGTGCAAGGATAGTTTAATATTTGCAAATCAATCCACATGATACATACATCACAGTAACAAGATGAAGGATAAAAATCACGATCATCTCAATGGATGCAGAAAAAGGGTTTGACAAAATTCAACATCTGTTCATGCTAAAAACTCTCAAAAAATGTACATTTAGAGGAAATATACCTCTACATAATAAAGACCATATATGAAAAACTCACAGCAAACATCGTGCTCCATGGTAAAAAACTGAGAGCTTTTCCTCTAAGATGAGGAACAAGACAAGGACTTCCAGTCTTACCACTTTTATTCAACATAGTATGAGTATTGAGCCACAGCACTCAGACAAAAAAAAAGAAGAGGTATCCATATTGATAAAGAAGAACTATCACTATTTGCAGATGAAATAATACTATACATAGAAAACCCTAAAGACTCCACCAAAAAAAAAAAAAAAAAAAACTATTAGAAGTGATAAATGAATTTGGTAAAGTTGCAGATATAAAATAGCCAGAAATTAGTAGTAGCATAGGAAACATAGTCAATGATATTGGAATAGCACTGTATGGTGACAGATGGTAGCTACACTCCTGGTGAGCTTAGCACAAGACATAGAGAAGCTGAATCACTACTGTACACCTGACACTATATAACATTGTGTCAACTATAGTCAAATAAAAAAATAAAAAGAAAAAAAATTCTCCTAAGATTCCTAATCAAGATTACTTCAAAGTACATTTAAAACAAAAGTACTAACTAACAGAGATGATCAAGTATAACAATGTGTTCTTACCAATAGTACTGGACTTCATTACACAGTGTCCTTAAATTTGGAGCTATTCCACAGAGAATCCCCAAATTTGAAAATCTTTCCTTCTTCAAGTTTACAGATCCCATGTTTTTGCATCACCAAGGATGGTAAATGAAATACCTTTCAGGCTACAGTTCCTTATTTGGTAGGATTCCTTGGTCACTTGTTTTCTTCCCTGGGCTAATGGATTTGGTTTAATCGTAATGTTTATTTTTATACACATGACCAAAGGCCTCCTACTGTGTTTTTAGAAATCTAATAAATACCTCATGATAACTAAATTTGTTAAGATAATACAAAAGATTTTGTCTATTACTAAGAAGTACATGGTTTCAATTAAATAAGAAGTCTAGTGCATAGTTCAAAAATATTATAAAAGATTTGATTATCAAATTTGGATACTTTTTTAAAAAGCAAATATAAAATCTATTGTCTTTTAAGTGGCAAATTTGTGCAATATAAGGCTATTTTTTCTAAATGAAACTTTATAATTGTGCAGTTAAATTTTAACACACTTTTCATTTTTTACAATATATGTTTAAAAGATGATCAAGTTAAACCAGCAGTATCTTGACTTTTCAATACATAACTCTGTGCTATGTCCTGTCATATACACACTCCAAGTAGTTCGAGTTGTGAGCTTAATGTAAAATACTGCAAGTGTCATTACATTCGACTTTTGACTATGCCTCTGTCAAAATGAGAACCTAAGATACATTTCAGAAAGCTTCAGTTATAAAAATAACACACTGTTGAGATGGATTTCTATCAGTTGAAGATAACCATGAATTTTTTTAAATTCCCCCATTTCATTATGTTGTTTTTAAAAAGCTAGCAAGTAGAAAAACAGACCAAGACTAAAAAACAAACTGATGTGACAACACTAGCAGGCTAAAGTAGATCACGCTGATGTGAAGCAAAGCATTTCAAATAAAAACAGATGGTAGTAGGGCCTCGACCCAGTTCCTTCTTATCTCAGAGTGAGCCTCATTGTCCACTGCTTATTGTTTTTAAAGATGTACAATTAGCAGGCAAAAAAAAAAGGGGGGGGGCTTGAAAATTAATAAGCTAGAAACTATTGTACAAGCTTTGGCTAATTTGAGGTATAAACTCTGGCACTTAACCTTTCTCATCCTTAATTTTGAAAGTCAGGAAATTCCACTTTACTGGCATATTTTAGAGTAACTCATTGGTTAACTTTTGGTAAATAACTTTGATTACTTCAAAGAGGCTGCAGAAAAAGTATTAAATCATCACGAAACTTTATTTTGGAAAAATACTGGAAATACATAGGAAATTACAATTCTAGAACTGAAATGAATTTGTCTCAAAATAGTCTCCTGCTTTATCCTATAAGAACTTGTTCTCAGAAATCAGAAGTTGATCTAAATAATTCTCTCGCTTTTTCTACATTTCAGAACACTATAAATAGAGAAGCTCTTGAATGGTTTTATGGGGAGAATGAGAACAATGTCTGAATAATCATACCTATACCTGACATACATAAAAATAAGTCATTCCACCTTAGAATATTTTTAGATTTACCCCAACCTCTAAGATGGTACATATTTCCTGAGCATCTTCTTCATGCCAAGCACTGTGCTATGGTCTAGCCCACTGGCTCTCAATTATATTGGGCCCCATACACCCATTTTATAAACAATACCTTGTAACATTTGCTTTATAAGCTTGAAAAAATCCACAGGTAATACAATGCACCTATACACATTATTTCAAATAAAAATATAGGATAATGCCTAAACTTTAGTACAGGGAAAATAACTTGTTATAAAAATACTACATAACTTCAACAAATACATAGTCACAACTACACCAAAAAATATAATGATGAAGTCGGGTGCTTGTAGCTACAGAGAGAATCACTATCGATATGAAAACTATATAGGCTGATGCAGGTGTGCTTTATTTGTAACTCAAATATGAATGGCAATGCTTTCCAGTGAGGTGATCCAAAATGGTCAGGGTGGTAGGCAGAAACATGCTCTTATAAAGACGTCCATGAGCCTGTGAACGTGTTACTCTGCATGACACAGGAAATTTTGCAGATGTGACTAAATTAAGGACCTTGAGAAGAGGAGGTTATTCTGGATTACCCATGTGGGCCCAATCTTAAAACATGAGTCTGTAAAGCTGCAGGACCTTTCCCAACTGTGGTCAGAGAGACACAGGGAGGGCAGCACAGGGAAGACTCAGTGATCTGTTGCTGGCTGTGAAACAGAAGGTGCTATGTGTGAGGACTGGAGAGAGTTCAATCTAGAAGTTGAAAAAGGCATGAGTGAATTCCTTCGTAACCTGGGTATAAGGAAAGACTGTCTACCATGACTCAAAAGCTAGAGGTAATAAAACAAAATATTAATAAATTAGGCTACAAAAATCTTTTTTTAATTCTATGAAGCAAAAAAAACCTTATTCAGAGATAAAGGCAAAGGACAACTGATGCAGAGAGAAAATAGAAGCAGCATATATCACAGAGAGCAAAATGACTAATACATTAAGAACTCAAAAACAGATGGGAAAAAGGACCAAAAACTCAATAGAAAAATGGGCAAAAAAAAAAAAAAAAAAAAAGATAATTTAGCAAGAAAAGCCATAATGTTCCTTAAAATTAGAAATGATTCTTTCCTAATGTAAGAAATGTCAATTAAAACTACTCTTAGATACTATTTTGAAGTATTAAACTGGCAAACATTAAAAAGCTTGGTATCCCTGTCTGTTGGCATTATTGATGGGAAAGCAAAATGGTATCATGTTTATAAAGGAAAATTTGGCAATTCCTAACAAAACTACCCATGCATTTATCTATCAACCTCACAATCTCACTTTTAGGAATGAGTCCTGAAAATACACTTCTAATGATATAAAAACACATGTGCACAAGGTCACTCACTGCAAATTTGTGTGTAATTACAAAACAATGGGAATAAACTAATTGTCCATATATAGGAGACTGGTTGGATAAACTCTGGTCTGTCCATATGAGGGAATAATAGGCTAAGACAATGAAGAAGGATGAGGAAGATCACTATGAAAAGACAACTGCCCTTATAGTTTATTACAAAATTCACAGAGGATATAGAATTTGCAAGTTTCACTTTCATCCTGACAACTACTATATGCCATGTTCCTACATGCTGCTCCTACCCCCTAGGAGCTTGCAAATGATGGGACAGGCAAATAGCTAAATTCCATCAATTCCAACATAAACACTTTTTTACGTTTCTATATCCCTGAAATCAGGATGCATCTTCAGTGGACAGAATCTCACAACAGCTGCTAGCCAGTGAATTATTCTCTGCCCATTTCTGAACTCAGTTTTTATATGTTTGTGGGCAAAAAAAAAAGGACAACTATAATCCATTCATGTTTTAGTCAATAAATTAAAGACCACTCGGGAAAATAGGAGTCATAGCTATTGCCTTAAAACATTTCAGTCAACCCCCTGTTAAAATCAAGAAAGTATCAGTATCAAAATTCAAATGGCTATCAGTAGTTTGGAAGAATATCCTGGAAACAATGGAAGAGCATTCTGTTCCTGACAAAGCACAGAGGGTGAGGAGAATATTATGTGAAACAACATACACATCTACACCTGAACCAAAAAATGCTTTAGAAGAGTCAGTCTCTGAAGGTAAAGGAGTTTTGAAAATGCTTCCACCATTTATCGCAGTTTTACTTTCTTTTTTCTGCATGCACAAGCGATACATGATCTAAATTAAGTCTAAAAGAGTTCTTCCATACGAATAAAATAAAAATGCTAACTGATAAAGTCATGTCATAATTTAATTTGCTGCACTACCTTCTCAGCGAGACACAAAATAATGGTGTGTCTTATAATTGATGGCATGTTAGACTAAATCAGATACGGTATTATTACAGCACAGAACCACAGATTGAAGAGCCAGTGAAAGGCAGAGGGAGTACATATAAATCAAATTGGGGACATAACAAAAAACAGAGAGATAGCAGCAATGGAGCTAAACTGTGAAGAGTAAATGATCGGGTCCACAGGAGAAGGAGGTTCATATAGCACGAGCAGGGCAAGAAAGCATAGCTGCCTCACACAGCAAGTCATGCTGAAGAGACCACGAGCCATTTTTGATGGCTGGAGTTAAAAGGTGAATGTTAGCCCTATGGTTGAAGCCTCAAACCTAGCTATGAGAGGCTTGGAGGGGCCAAATTTAAAAAGTGGTGTGCCAGGCAACAGAATTTGAATAGTATCCTCCAAACTATTAGAAGCTGAGTCAAAGGCTTAAAGCAGGGGGAAAATGACAAAGAACAAAATTGTGTTGGAAGGATGGGTTGGGAAAAACCCAGGCTGCAAACAGGTGGGAAGCCTAGAAAGTTAGTGTTGATAACCAAGGTGAGAAGGGCTGAGCACCAGAAAGAAAGCTACTGTTACAGGAACACACAGAAGTGCTGACATAAATACCAATAAAAATGTGATAAGATTCTGAGCAATTAAAAAGAACAAATACTAAAACACCCAACAATGTGGATGAAGTGCAAATGCATTATGCAAGCGAAAGAAACCAGACTCCAAAGGCTGCTTAAATCCATTGTGGAAAAGACAAAATAGGTAGAGGAAACAGATTACTGGTTGCCAGTGGCAGGGAGGGGGTGGCTACAAAAAGGCACAAGGGAATTTTTTGAGCTGATGGAAACATCCCATTATCTCAATTGAGATAGTGGTTATACAACCAAATGTGTTTATCAAAATGGACTGAACTTTACTATATGTGAATTGCACTCAATTAAAAACAACAACAACAACAAAAACCCTCTTAATTAAAAGAAGAAAAACAAAAACCACCAAAACTGTGCTAAGGTGGAACACAGCCACACTCATTCATTCATGTGTTGCCTGTGGCTGCTTTTATCCTGCAACAGCAGAGTCGACTTGTTTCAACAGGGTCCACCTGGTCCACAAAGACAAAAATATTTATGACCCAGCCCTTTCAAGAGAGAATTTATCAACCTTGTTATAGAGTAATTTCACTCATTTGTTTGATGCTCCTTAAAAAAAGCCCGTAAGTGTCCATAAAAGAAATGGGAAGACAGTAACAGAATGTGCATAAACATTCAGTTCAAGCTAACTAGAGAATAGAAATGAGTTGTTTTCTAAATACATCCTGAATTAAATCTCCAAAAGAAAAGAGTATATATTCGGTTCTAAATAACAGCCATAGGTTGTTTTTAGAAATGTTCACAAAACCCTCCCATTATATTACCACATCTTCTGATTCAACCTATTGCTTAAATTATATATTTGATAGATATTTTTTTCTTGTTAAAGTGACAAGAGACTGGCTTTTACTGAAGTAATTAGCTAGTGCTCTAAAACTGCTTCTTTATATAACTTCTATGAAACAACTAGCTTTTCTGTGTATTTGAGGTGTGAAGTGAGTGTGCATTCAAATAATTAGAGACATTATCACTTCATTTCCTTAAAGCTGCAAAATATGGATAACAAAGCTTGTGGCATTTCTATTTTAAAAATAAAGCACAAGCACTATATGAAAATCTTTAAAATGTGGTAAGGAAAGAAATTATATCAGCTACCTAAAAATGATTTTGATATATATGAATTGTATTCATTATTCATTTTTAAACTGAAAAAATGAAATAAACAATTTTGATATATATGAATTGTATTCATTATTTATTTTTAAAATGAAGAAATGTAATAAATGATGAAATGTATAGGCAATAATCACAATGGTGAGTTTAAAATTAGTTGAGCATAAATTTGAGTAACCTTTTCCAATAATGGTCATATATTACAGAGAGCCACCTACACTCTGTTGTTTCCAATAAAGTTTATTTATGAAGCAACTTGTTGGAGTAAGGTTGTAGTTTGTGGCTTTACAATTTAATTTGTAAAATTCCCTGTGTATGCAACTGCCACCTGCTTATTAGTACCCTGATGAAATTTACTGAGGTAACTAACCCATACAATGCATAATTATAATGCACTCTAACTTATCTATGAAATTATGACAAACGTTATAGTTATTGGTCCTTGTAGCACAACTCTGACATTCCAGGCAAGAAATATGAAATCCTATTGAATAAAAATGTTCCTTCAAATTAGAAGGGAAATTTTATCCTCCTGACCTTGAAATTTTTATATGCACCAAATTTTATACTTTGATAGACTGCAATAAATTTTAAAGCACATTCTATACAAAGGAGATAGGAAACAAAGCAATGTCATCAACAAGGAGAATCTGAAGAAGACACGAGATAGGAACCTTAGTAAGCCTGAGACTTGAAAAGGACTGCTCACGTCAACCATTTTAAAGTTCTCAAGTGACGATGACATACATTGTTTTCTAAAAATATATTTTGTAATACAAGAAATTTGAAGGAGCTGAGGTAAATAAATTCTAAGGTAGCCTAATGAAGGTCAGTCTAGTGAGAAAAGAACAAATACAAAGAAGAGAGGAAGGATGACACATGGTAGCGAAATAAGAAGTCAAGAAGACAAGATGAGCTACATAGAATCATAGAAAGTCTGCCTCCAAGGTTGAATATTAACCATTTAAATGAATACAGTTATCTGAAAATCTTGATGAGAGAAAAATCCAAAGTCAAGGCAAAGACAAGAAGTGAGTAAATAAATCCAAGACATAGAGTAGTGAAAACAAAGAAGAAAGAATGAAAGAAAGAAAGATACTTTCCACTGTGTTCGGTTAAACAGGAAGAAGTAGAAATTGTAGATAAAATGGAAGATAGAGAAAAGGATTTGGTTTGAGTTTAGCTATAGGAAGAAAAACTTAGCTAAAAAATCAAAATGACTCTAAGATTTCAATATGTTTTCAATAGTGATTATTCTCATTAAAAGTCCCAGGAACTCATTTATTCTTAAAATTCTTATTGGAGTTGACTTGGCTTTTATCCAACCAGTACTTTAACAAAAGAAAGATATCTCAGCTCTGGTGCTGTTTATGATGGTGTGGAAAGAAATCTGGAAACATGCCCTTATCTGGTTATGAAGGAAAATAATAATAACTTGGATTTCTTCAATAACTATGAAATCACTGGCTTCAACACTATAAAAAGAATAACCAGTTAAAAGAATCTGACCTAACACTTGAGCCAAGTGATTTAAGATTTTTATAACCTATTATAAAACTTACTTTATGTACTGCCACAAATTTGTGTTAAGGCTGTTTTTCTTTTTCTTCATATGAAATCCAGTTCTAAAAATAGTTGTCTAAAAATAAAGCAAAACCCACAGATTAAGTGTGGCTTTATACATGTACAAATAACAGGGAAATCTCCACATCTTCTAGGAAAACAGATGTTGGGTTACTTATTCCCACTAAATTCTCTATGTCAGCTCAAACTTCCAGAAAGTTTTCACTAATATGGACTATACTATTATAAAACCCAAACCCATCTTTAATTCTAGCAAATTCGTCCATCTGTCCAAGAGAGATCAATGAACTCTATAAATTAATGTGAAAATGTGAACAAAGAGTCTTATATTTGATCTCAGGAGCTTGGTTTCTATCACGAAAACAAACTGATTAACAGTTTACAAATCTGTAAATGTCAATACAATGCCTAATTTATGCTTTGATCCAGTTCATGGAAAGAAGCTGAAGCTCTATGGAGAGAGATGGAAACAGACCTCACCTACATTTTTATATTTCTCTATCCTTTTTTGAAGTCTATGCTTTCAGCAATGATTTTTCTTCTAGATATTTCTGTAAAGACTAATGAACAGAAAAGCTAAATTGGAAAAGGGGTTTTCAGCATATGCAATTAATTTGCATAATTAACTCTGCGTAGTTTTCTCAATCCTTTCTGGTAGAATCTTCCTACCTTTGTTTAGCCATCAATTAACAAACTGAACAAGAAAGTAAAAAATCATTAAAATAGTATTCTTGTTAGCTTGCTGTCACTCTCCAAAAATACATAAGAATTCTGTTCTCAGCCTCTTAAACTAATTATTTCACATATAAAGATAAGATTTTCAATGACAGGATACTTTGGATAATTTTCCAGTGGAACTGAGATCTGAATTGGTAGATACAAAGACACTCTCTTGCTTGGTTTTTCTTTTAATGAACAGCAGAATTAGGTGACCATAATTTTCACAGCTCAAGCACACAATCTTAGGATAATTTACCACTACCTGTAAATCACCATAAACGGACTATAGAAACCTGATAGAGAAACCATATTATCTGGAAAAACTGATGAGGTAAAAGTATTTTCAGCTTTCATGAGAATGAGAGTTTTTATTTTATTTTTAAAGATTTTATGTATTTATTCATGAGAGACACAGAGAGAGAGGCAGAGACATAGGCAGAGGGAGAAGCAGGCTCCATGGAGGGAGCCTGATGCGGGGCTCGATCCTGGGACTCCAGGAACACGCTCTGGGCTAAAGGCAGGCGCTAAACCGCTGAGCCACACAGATGTCCCAAGAGTTTTTATTTTAATGTGAATAATCATGTGTATAATTTTAGAAATAATACTACTAACAAATTAGGTTGGAGTCATAGAGAAAAGAAATATTATCCTCAAAAGGTCTCCATATGATTTCAAAGCAATGGCACCTGGGAAATAAATTATCCTTGTATTATCCTTGACCTATAAGTGGAATATAAGATACCATAGAAAAATTTAACTTATTTTACAAATATATTAATGATTTGGGTCCCCCTTCAAAATTTAGTAGAACAGTATTTTCATTGGAAATTAGAAAGGTGATATTTAACAGGTTGATGAAATGATAAAATGCAATCCTCAGATCACTTCTAACATGAGCTATGTAAGGGTAGAGACAGATGAGCTAGCATACTGAACTACCTTCCTTCTGATCTCTACAAAAGACATCAAGAAGAGTGATTTCATAAGAGGGCAAGGTAGCCTTCATGGCATCTTCCGGATATTTAATTTTAAGATAAACTCCCTCTCCCACTTCCTTAATTCCCTTTAAAAAGCCAATAGATCTACAATTAAGTCATAAAAACTGATTTCAAAATTTATTTTCAGTGGGTTCCAAGACTTGTCACCTCCTGTACAGTGTAGAAATTACTTTTTCTACATGTTTATAGCTAAAGACCAAGGATATCACTACTATTTTAATCTCTTCACTTTTATTTTCTTTATGATTTCATAAACTTGGATCCTATGCTTCTTCATAGATTTTATTTAAGCTCTGGCCAATTCAACCAATAGGCACAAATTACCCTAAAGCAGTATTGAAAGGAATCTTTTCAACACTTTGAAAGATGAGCTGCTGACAACACTTTCTATAATCCAGAGTCACAATATGTGACTGGTTTGAATGTCATTTTTCCAAAAAAGAAAAAAAAAAAAATTCTTAATGTAAGTTAACAGTAAGAAAGTTTAACTAAAGAATAAACTAAAACTGCAAAATACAACCTAAAATGTACCTAACTAGTATCACATCCACTTAAAAAATTGTTTAAAGAATAAAAACAGAGACTTTGCTGTAAGTAAAAAGATCCACCCAAAGCCTAACATATAGAATCAATACATTAGTAGGATAAAATGTCTTAGGAGATACCATTACAAACAAATACACACGAGAAAACTTTACTCAGTAAAAACATCAGTTATAAGTTTGCTTTTTTATATACTATACACAACATGTACCTTCACAAAAATAATTCAAAAGACTTAGGAATAAATTTAACCAAGAAGATAAAAGAAAACTATACAACATTGCTGAAAGAAATTAGAGACAAATAAATAAGAAGATATTCGTGTTCACAGATTGAAAGACATATTAAGATGATAATACTACCCAAAGTGATCTATAGATTCAGGGCAGTTTCTATCAAAATCTCAACAGCAACTTTTTCATAAATAGAAAAACTTATTCTAAGATTCAAATGGAAACTCAAGGGATCCTAAATATTTAAAACAATTCTGGAAAAGACAACAAAGTTGGGGGTCTCATACTTCCTGACTTCAAAACTTACCACAAAGCTGTAGCAATCAAAAGAGAGTGGAATTGAGATAAGGATAGACAGATAAAATAAGGGAGTAGAAGAGAAGGCCCAAAATTAAACTCTTGTATATACGCCCAATTGATTTTTGACAAGAATGCCAAGACTAGGGCAGCCCAGGTGGCTTGGTGGTTTAGCGCCGCCTTCAACCCAGGGCCTGATCCTGGAGACCCAGGATCAAGTCCCACGTCGGGCTCCTTGCATGGAGCCTGCTTCTCCCTCTGCCTGTGTCTCTGCCTCTCTCTCTCTCTCTCTGTGTCTCTCATGAATAAATAAATAAAATCTTAAAAAAAAAAAAAAAAAAAAGAATGCCAAGACTATTCCATGAGGAAAAGACTGTCTTTTCAACAAACGCTGCTAGGAAAACTGGATATCCATATACAAATGATCTGAAGCTGGACCCTTACTTTTCACTGTGTACAAAAATTAATTCAAGATGGATCAAGGGATCAAAGACCTAAATGTGAGACCTAAAACTATAATAATCTTAGAAGTAAACATAGGGAAAATTCATGATATTGGACTTGGCAATGACTTATTCTATGTAACACCAAAAACATAGGCAACAATAACAAAAAGATAAATTAGACTTCATTAAAATTAAAAATTTCTGTGCATTAGTGGAAAGTATGAAGAGTGAAAAGACACCTACAGAATGGGAGAAAATATTTACAAATCATGACTGAAAATGGGTTAATATCCAGAATATATAAAGAACTCCTACAACCCAACAACAAAAAGACAAACTAATTGAAATATAGGCAAGGAATTTGAATAGGCATTTCTCCAAAAAAGACATACAAATGGCCAATAAGCACATGAAAAGATGCCCAATCTCATTAGTCATTAGGGAAATGCAAATCAAAACTACTAAGGAGTTACCACCTCACACATTGCTGCTGGGGAATGTAAAATGGTGGTGCTGCTCTGGAAAACAGTTTAGCAACTCCTCAAAAAGTTAAACACAGAATTACAATACAGCAGTATCATTTCTAGGTATATACCTAAAAGAACTAAAAGTAGGAATTCAAACAGATACTTATACACCAATGTTTATGGTAGCATTTTTCACACTAATCAAAAGGTGGAAACTACCAGTGTTCATCAACATTTAAAAGATAAGCAAAAAGTAGTATTATCTATACAAGAGAAAATTATAAAGCCATATAAAGAAATGAAACTGATGATATATGCCATAACATGAATGAACCTTGAAAACATCATGCTAAGTAAAATAGAGACAAAATGACAAAAAGTGTATGATTCTACTTAAAAGAGGTACCTAGAATAGGCAAATTCATAGGGGCAGGAAGCATAGAGGCTACCAGAGTCTGGGGTTGGGAGAATGGGAAGTTATTCTTTAATGAATACAGACTTTCTACTTGAAGAAAAATGTTCTGGAAGTAAGTCAGACAAAGAAAGACAAATACCATATGATTTCACTTAAATGTGGAATCTAAAAAACAAAATGAATAAACAAACAAAAAGCAGAAGCAGATCTGTAAATACACAAAACAAACTAGTGGTTGCCAGAGGGGCGGGATGAGGGGGACGGGTGAAAGAGAAGGAGAATCAGGAAAGAAATTTAAAAATTCTGGAAATCAATAGTGGTGGCAGTTACACATTTAATTCCAAGGAACTGTACACTTAAAATTGGTTAAAATGGTAAATTTTATGTATATTTTTCCACAACAAGAAAAAATAGTCTCTTCAGTCAAGACCTAATTATCTCCCACTGCTGCAGAAACCCATTTTGTTTAGATTTCCAAATTACTACTAAATGTGTTCTGCATATGTATGCACCTGCAGGTAAATTGAATCTCTCTTGAAAAGCAGACCCTGGTATGTTGTGCACAGGAGATGTCCCAGAATGCATTTTCAAAAATTCCAAATAAATATAATTGTACTCCAAATTGCTGATGTCATTTATGTACATCAAAATTAACAAGTCATAACTGAAGGAAAAATATTCTCAGGTTCTACTGATGGTCCAAATATGTATGTTTACAGTCCAACTGCTAAAAATGAACGTCATACCTGATAGAGCATGATGGGTTCTATGTTGTATCCTAAGTTATCTGCAAAGTTCTTAGCAATGACTGTTTTTCCACAACCCTACAAATGGAAACACAATCATTCAAGGGATAAGTCAAAACAACCAAAAGTCAGGAAACAGAAATATGCAGTGAGACTGCTATTCTTACTTTTCCTCCAATTAAACATATGTCCTTAACCATGTGAGACTGCATCATTTCAGCCAATAGTTGTTTATGGCTTAAAGTCTGTATAAAATGGTCTGATGCACAAGGTTGATTTATTGGCCTGGTCCCAGCTGGCACCTATAATTAAAGAGAAGTAAATATAATATGCATATGTTTTTCTCAAAACAGTAAATGAAAGCACATAACTATGCTTTAGAAGCCCCTAATAATTCCTTGCTCAATTTAATTCTGTACTGTTTTTGACATTTTAATACAGCAACAAGTATTTTCTCATTCACAGATCTGATCATCATTACCATCAGCCCTCCAAATCAATCATCCCTTTAAAATTAAAGCTCTGTGCTGTCAGATATTTTCATAAGAATCATGTCATTTTCAGGCTATTTATAACTTATAATAATAATGTCACTACTTGAGAATGAAGCTTTTTGTCCAAATTCCAATGCTCAGTACAGAATTTAGAGTCAGTCCATCAGGACTCTCCAAAGTCACCACTGACCTCCTGATTTTTAAAATCCTTTTCCTTTAAAATCCTACAAATCCTTTTCCACTCTTAGCTTACCACTCAGAAGCATCTGTTCTTAAAATCTCTCCTCCCATCCTTCACACCTACTTCTTTTATTTCCTATCTCCTCCTTATTAGTCTCCTGGGGACCCCACTAGAAGATTTCCATGTTCTGCTGAGGACTCAGGACTTGATCATACTGTACGCAGCATGAACCCTACAGAATTATAAGTTTGGAAGTGACAAGCGCAGATTAGTATTTAAGAAAGATCATCCTGGTGGTAACAAAAAAGGCTAACTGGAAGGGACTGCAGGCAATGAAGTCAGAAAGCCATTATCAGAGGGAAACAAATAGTGAAATCTTGTTCACACTTCATGCCTCTGGACAAACTGTTTAAACTGCCTCAAGTGTCTTATCACCTTTCCCCTCCTGACCGCTGGAAAAATCCTATGTCATCCTACAAGATGTATATATATGTACATATATTCCACAGCCATTCCAATGTAATCCTTACTCATCTGATTCTATTTAGACCATCAGCCTAGTAAGGTCATTGATCTGAAGAGACAGCAGAGCGTAATGGAAAGTGATCCTATCTAGAAATCTCATCTGTGATGTTTCTCAGCTGGTGGCCATGGGTGAATCAATTACCCTCTTTACATTTCTGCTTTCTAATCTATAAAATGGACATAATAAAACCTGCCTCCAGGGTTATTGGGGGATTTAGTGGCATAATATATGCAAACAGGCAAATATAGTAACTAATACAGAGTGGGCACTAATAATTCTTAATACAGAGCCTGGCTCACGGTAGATATAATCAATGTCCAGATTGATGAATGAATAAATACATTAATAAGTATTAATAATATCATTAAAGCACATAAAAAGTTTATAATTAACGTGTACTCTGGCACATAAGAAGGCAAGCATTTTTCTTTCCTACATTCGCTTAAAATTCACTTAAGTCTGTGTTTTTCAAGCTGTGTTTCTAAGGGACAGTTTCTCATCACCTCTTGGGGTTCTCAGGGCCCTCAAAGAAAAAGAGGTAGAGCAAGCAGATGGAGCTCTATGACCAAATATCCTTCCCTTCTTCTAAACACTTTGTAACTAGAACAGCTCCTCTTTTAACTGTTTGCATGTAGCTAAGAAAGATTTTATTTGAATAGAGTGGTCCTTAGCTGCTAAAATATGTTTGAAAACACTATTTCTTACTAAGGACTCAGAATACACAATGCTTTATTCAGTACTTAATTTGATTTGGTTTTTGGTTTGGTTTTTGATGAAAAGCTATCCCTGTGTTTCTCCTGAATTTTTCCAGTTTACAAACATACATGACTGTGGAGCCATAGATAAATAGAGATACAGATATATATATAGATGTGACATTACAGAACCAAAGAAGATTTATAAGAGGATGATAAACCCAATTTAGGTTATAAAAATGCGCAGAACAAAGCACATCTTAGAAAGTATAAAGCTTGATCTGTTACCTGAATGGTCACCTCTTTTTCTGCAATCCGGACAGTCACCGCAGCTTGGGGGGCAGGGCTGTCCACCAGCCTCTCCACTCTCACCACCTCTTTAGGAAGCATAGAGCTATCTGAATCTTGGAGTTCAAAGCGCTACAAAATTACAAGAAAATCATGTAATTTACATTTTATTTATTTTATTTTTTTAAAGATTTTATTTATTTATTCATGAGAGACACACACAGAGAAGCAGAAACATAGGCAGAGGTTTGAGAAGCGGGTTCCTCACAGGAAGCCCAATAAAGGACTCGATTCCCAGATCCTGGATCAGGACCTGAGCCGAAGGCAGATGCTCAACCACTGAGCCACCTAGGCGTCCCTACTTTTTATTATAGTATTAATGTTGTATATCCGGAAGATTCCATCTTAATTAGAACTGAAACTCACTCTATATTATAAAAATAGAGGTAAAAAATTAATGAGTATTTTTTCCTGTTTTTATAAATGCCATTCTCTTTAAGCCAATTAGTAAAGGTAATATGCAAATAGTCCCTAAAATTTACTAAATGACAGGAAATGGAGACACTGAATTCCTGAACTGCTAGCAGTTTGCAGCCTACACTTCTTGTTAATCAAAGGTTCCAGTTTCCTGGAAAGGACGATGAGACTCTTGACAACATGTCAAAGTAAAATAAGACCTATTTTGGTTGATTTCTTAAATCAACTGACGTTAATGTTGCCTAAAATTAATGAAACCAGAACTTCCTGAACACCACTCTGCTGTTTGCTTATGTGGTTAGCCTAACTGATTACAATAAATTCTAACAGTCTTCCAGAGTATCACTCATGGTCACCATGCCTTCTATGGTGTATGTTCTCAGTATTTATCAAACTGGTTGTAAAAGACCAAGACCATTGATTCTTTCTCCATGTGGATCAGTTATCAATGTTCTAACACTTGGTTACAGTCCTCATACCAGCTGGTTATATTTTTTAAATATGCACACAAAGAATACAAACAAGTATATGAAAAATGAGAATACTAATTAAAAATTAAATCCTTTGCCCTTGGATAGCAGCATATTCAAGATGAAAAGCTTAATTCATTTTTAGTATCAAATAGGCAGAAATTATCCCCCCAAAATACTACCATAGTTTTAGAACATTATCACTATAATGAAAGAACTGAACCTCAATGCAAGAATAGATCACTGCTTATCCGACAGAATGACACAACTCCAGAAGTCAGAAGTACTTAAGACAATCACTTATTACTTTAACCTAAGAAAAATTGTCTATTTGTGCTATTAAAAAAATATATGTCTTATATATTATGCATTTTATACACGTAAATTCCCATAGTATTGCATAATTTGGTAGGAGTTGCTTCCATGTAGTAGACAAATAACAATTATTGACACTTTAATTTCATGCAAAAAAAAATGCTATACTGTATTTTAAGGGAAGTTCAATAGGAAAAGAGTAAGGCCTTAGCCAAGTAAATTCATTAGAATTTAGAACCTAGAGCCGTTAAATTCTAGAAAAATAAATATATTAGCTTAAAGATATACCCGCCTACCATAACGTCAGCCTAACTTGACATAGCATTGATTGCAGGGAACTTATATTCCAGAAATGAACACTAATGCCTTGAACCACTTGCTATAACTGGTTATGTCCTTATAAATAATTCAAGCTAAAATATTTCAGTAGAATTAAAATAGGAGGCTGGAATACCCTAAGATAGGAAAAGAACTCAAGTTGCAAGATGAATTACCACCTGCTGGCATAGGAAATTTAAAGGACTATTAATCAAAAAGGTAATTGAGGAGTAAAATACATATATAATTCTCACAGACTACATGTTAGCAAGAAATAGAAAATCAAATAAACCAAAGTTCATTTACTTTACCATTTTACATTAATGAGTTGCTCCTATTAATTCTGGCATGTCATTTAAAAAAACAATACTAATGTATTTTTTGATACACTTTCTTTGGGATTACATTATTTGAACCATAAAATATAATATAAGAAAGGGACTGTTAATTACATGTTGCTCTGTAAGGCCTCCATACTCACCTTCCCAAGTCCTAATCCTGTCCCTCCAAACTATTCATTTTCTTTATATCTTTTTCTAGGATGTGGAGCACTAGAAAAGAAATTCTCTATACCCTATTTCCCGGTTACCAAAAAAGTATGTAGCCCCCAGTCTGTGCTGGGCTCCTTCCCAAAGCCTATCAGCAACTAACACAAACCAATACTACTCTCCCTTAGGATCATCTGAACCAATTCATTCCTGTGTCAATAGGTCATCTAGCTGCCTTCTCCAACCACAACAGAGCCTTCAGGCACACACCCCTCCATTCTTTGCTAGAATATAAACTCCACTGACAAAATAAAAATATATCTATTGGGTTCACTCAAAACCTCCAGAACCAGAATCACACATGGGGCATAGTCAATGGTCAATAGAGGTTTGTTATATGAACAAATAAATGAAATTTTTTCCCTTTAATCCTCAAAACCATCTCTATTTTCAACAATCCTCACTTCTTTTCCCACCATCTCAGTAGAAAAGACTTTTGCTTTAATTATGAGCAAGTGGAAAGCCACTATAAGTCTGCTTTCTCCGTCTCAGTTAATGGTAACTCCTTCATTCCAGATGCTGGGTAGAAAAATATGTTCTTCCATTATTACAAACCAAGGCACAATGGTGCTCTGAAAATGTCCTTTCCTGCCTTTCCCAGATCATATTTCCATAAATATTTTCCATGTATTCCACAGATTATATCCTTTCTTCCTATGAAGATGTTTGTCTTCCCATTTCAAGAAACAAACGAAAAGCCATTTCTTGATTCTATATAATCCTTGAGTGACCCACCATCTTTTCACTTTTCCCCATTTTTATAAGTAGTATATAATTACTGTTTCCATTTCCTTATCGCTGATTTACCGTCCAGCCTACTGATTTTTTGGCTTGCATTCCCACCACTCCACTAGCATTATTCCTGGTAAGTTCACCAATAATATTCTATTTGCCAAACTAAAATAAATAAATAAAACTAAATAAATTAGTTTTCCTCCTATTTTACTGTTCCCTCCTTCTCAGTCTTTCCAGTGGGTTCTTTTCCCTTAACTGAGCAGTGTACATTGGGTACCTCAAGGGTAGATTTTTCATATTTTCTATGTTCACTGTTTAAATAATCTCATCCAGTTTCAGACTACAAACCATCTGTATGCTGATTACTCTTCCTCTGCTTCATTTGAAGGTTCTCCGCACACTGTCCAATTCTTAAATGTTGTCTCTACCGTGTTTAGTCTTTAGATAGTATTTCTTCTCACCATATATGCAACTCTTCGGTTTTTTTCACCCATGTGATCAATTCAACTAATACCCATACATTACTGACTCCCAAGTATTTATCTTTAATATCAAAAGAGCTCCAGATCCATATATATGTTTTCAGGTCTATGAGACAGACACACTTGGTCCTACCTAAAAAGGACTGAGAGTCAAAAAGAAGTACTAGAAGGTACTAGAAGACCAAATATACTTGTTAACACACTGCAACAAAAGCATACCATCTCAAAGTAGAGCAGATTCACAAAGAGAGTATTTTCTTTAAGATATCCTTAACTAAAAGCTAGGAGTGATTTTATGTATATAGAAACATGTTTTTAGAGCATCAACATCATACAGTGAGTACCATCTGAGATTTCTCTCAGATTCCTTTTAGCCATTTTAATAGTTTGCTTAGGAAAAAATGATGTTCTGAATTTCAGCTAACTATATTTTCAGTGAGTAATAATTTTTCCTTAAAAATTGTCTAAGTTGTTATGCTAAAATCCAAATGAATATCTAATTCATTCAATTATCCATTAATTTCTATGACAATGTAGGTCAGAAAATGATTATCCAGGAAAAGTTATATATGCACCTTCTTGGTTTACAATATATAATAATATTTCTAATTCTTAATTCAATATCCTTCCCCAATTCAACAACATTGCCTTAATCTTCACCTCTGGTAATTCAAAATTATTTAAGAATATATAAAATTTCATTCCTGTGAACGAAACAGCTTGAGAAAACAGAGAAAATTAGAATAACAAATGGGCCACATGGACTGTGCCAGGACAGATCACAAAAATTATACCAATAGATAGACTGCTACCATTTTTAAAAAGAGTGATTTAACACTTTGATCTGGTTGTATGTATCAGTGTGTAAAGATCTCACAAAAAGAAAGTTCTTTAGGTTCAGACAAATGAATTTAAGCTCTCTATCCACCTTTATGTATGTTCCTTAATTAGCTCTATACACAATTAAAGCAAGAAAAGATAATCACTTTTCTAATTGTATCCAAGTAATATTGTTTTCATTTTTTTAGGCTCTAAAATAAAATTTAAATTATTTACTGTTTGTAATATGGACCTTTAGTCATTTTTCTATGTTCCTCTTAATTATAAAGGCCAAACAAAATGAAACAATACTAGCTACTTTCTTTAGAAAACTCAACTCCTTAACGGTATTCTTTAACTCATCTGTATGACTAATTGTTTTAATTCCAGTAGAGTTACATACAGTGTTATATTAGTGTCAAGTGTACAATATAGTGATTCAACACTTCCATATATTAGTCACTGCTCATCATGATCCCCTTCACCTATTTTAACCATCCCCCCACTCACCTCCCCTCTAATAACCTGTTTGTTCCCTATAGTTAAGAATCTGGTTTTTGGTTAGTCTTTTTTTTTTTTTTTCTTTGTTCATTTGTTTTGTTTCTTAAGTTCCACATATGAGTGAAATCATATGGAATTTGTCTTTCTCTGACTTATTTCTCTCGTTATACTCTAGCTTCACCCATGGCAAGATTTCATTCTCTTTTATGGCTGAATAATAAATATTCCATTGTATATACCACTGCAAGAGTTTGCATTTCCATCAACACTGTACAAGTGTTCTTTTTTCTCCACATCCTCACCAATACTTGTGGTTCTTGTGTATCTGATTTTAGCCATGTTTAAAGATCTGAGGTGATATCTCATTGTGGTCTTGATTTGCGTTTCTCTGATGAGTGATTCTGCACATCTTTTTTTTTTTCTTAAAGATTTTATTTATTTATTCAAGAGAGACAGAGAGAGAGAGAGAGAGAGAGAGAGGCAGAGACACAGGCAGAGAGAGAAGCAGGCTCCATGCAAGGAGCCGATGCGGGACTCGATCCCGAGTCTCCAGGATCACACCCTGGGCTGCAGGCGGCGCCAAACCGCTGCGTCACCGGAGCTGCCCTGCACATCTTTTCTTATGTCCGCTGGTCATCTGTATGTTTTTGCAAAATATCTGTTCATGTCTTCTGCTCATTTTTTAATTGGATTATTTGGGGGTTTTTTTTGATGTTGAGTTGTTTAAACATCTTGGATAATAACCCTTTATTGAATACATCATTTGCAAATATCTTACCCCATTAAGTAGTTTGTCTTTTGGTTTTCTTGATTGTTTCCGTTGCTTTGCAAAAGCTTTTTTATTTTGATGTGGTCGCAACAGTTTATTTTTTGCTTTTGTTTCCCTTGCCTCAAGAGACATATCTAGAAAAATGTTGTTATGGCTGATGTCAGAGAAATTACTGCCTATGCTCTCTTCTAAGATTTTTATGGTTTCAGATCTCACATTTAAGTCCTTAATCCACTTTGAGTTTATTTTAGTATATATGTAAGAAAGTGATCCAGTTTCATTCTTTCACATGTAGCTGTCCAGTTTTCCCAACACTATTTGTTGAAGAGACTATCTTTCTCCCATTGCCTACTGCCTCTTTTATTGAAGATTAACTGATCATATCATTGTGGGTTTATTTTTGGGCTATTTTATTCTATCGATCTATGTGTCTATTTCTGTGCCAGTACCATATTGTTTTTGATTACAATGGCTTTGTAGTATATCTTGAAATCTGGAATTGTGATCTCAGTTTTTTTCTTCTTTTTCAAGATTGCTTTGGCTATTTGGAGTCTTTCATGATTCCATATAAATTTAGGGTTTTTTTTTTTCTAATCCATGAAATATGCTGTTGGTATGCTGATAAGAATTGCATTAAATTGTAGATTACTGGATATTCCTACAGTGGGGGGAGGGGCAAGATGGCGGAAGAGTAGGGTCCCCAAATCACCTGTCCCAACCAAACTACCTAGAAAACCTTCAAATTATCCAGAAAATCTATGAATTCGGCCTGAGAATTAAAGAGAGACCAGCTGGAACGCTACAGTGAGAAGAGTTCGCGCTTCTATCAAGGTAGGAAGACGGGGAAAAAGAAATAAAGACACAAAGGCCTCCAAGGGGGAGGGGCCCCGCGAGGAGCCGGGCTGAGGCCGGGGCGAGTGTCCCCAGGACAGGAGAGCCCCGTCCCGGAGGAGCAGGAGCTGCACCGACCTTCCCGGGGGAAAGGGGCTCGCGGGGAGGTGGAGCAGGACCCAGGAGGGCGGGGATGCCCTGGGGCTCCCGGGGACACTAACAGACACCTGCGCCCCGGGAGAGCCCCACACCCCGCGGCCGAGCTCCCTAAGGGCTGCAGCGCGCACGGCGGGACCCGGAGCAGCTCGGGGGGCTCGGGGGCGGCTCCGCGGAGGGGGCTGCGGGGCGGGAGCGCGAATCCAACAGCGCAGGCCCCAGCACAGGGCGCCGGGACACAGCCCAGGATCCGGCCTCCCCCGGGACAGGCAGAGGCCGGGAGCGCCCAGGACAGCAAGGACGCTCCTGCCTGAGCTGAGCAGATCAGCGGCCCCGCCCCGGAGCCTCCAGGCCCTGCAGACGGAGAGCTCCGAGGTTTCTGCGGGGGCTGAATCCAGGTTTCCAGAGCTGCCGCCCACTGCGGTTATTCCTCCTGGGGCCTCACGGGGTAAACAACCCCCCACCGAGCCCTGCACCAGGCAGGGGCAGAGCAGCTCCCCCAAGTGCTAACACCTGAAAATCAGCACAACAGGCCCCTCCCCCAGAAGACCAGCTGGACGGACAAGTTCCAGGGGAAGTCAAGGGACTTAAAGTACACAGAATCAGAAGATACTCTCCCTTGGGTTGTTTTTTTGTTGTTTTGTTTTGTTTTGCTTTTTGATTTGTTTGCTTCCCCCACCCTTTTTTTCCCTTTCTTTCTTTTTCTTTTTCTTTCTCTTTTTCTTTTTTTTTTTCTTCCCTTTTTTTCTCTTTCTCTTTTCTTTCCTTCTTTCTCTCCTCTCTTTTTCTCCTTTTCCCAATACAACTTGCTTTTTGGCCACTCTGCACTGAGCAAAATGACTAGAAGGAAAACCTCACCTCAAAAGAAAGAATCAGAAACAGTCCTCTCTCCCACAGTTACAAAATCTGGATTACAATTCAATGTCAGAAAGCCAATTCAGAAGCACTATTATACAGCTACTGGTGGCTCTAGAAAAATGCATAAAGGACTCAAGAGACTTCATGACTGCAGAATTTAGAGCTAATCAGGCAGAAATTAAAAATCAATTGAATGAGATGCAATCCAAACTAGAAGTCCTAACGACGAGGGTTAACGAGGTGGAAGAACGGGTGACTGACACAGAATACAAGTTGATGGCAAAGAGGGAAACTGAGGAAAAAAGAGACAAACAAGTAAAAGACCATTAAGATAGATTAAGGGAAATAAACGACAGCCTGAGGAAGAAGAACCTACATTTAATTGGGGTTCCCGAGGGCGCCAAAAGGGACAGAGGGCCAGAATATGTATTTGAACAAATTCTAGCTGAAAACTTTCCTAATCTGGGAAGGGAAACAGGCATTCAGATCCAGGAAATAGAGAGATCCCCCCCTAAAATCAATAAAAACCATTCAACACCTCGACATTTAATAGTGAAGCTTGCAAATTCCAAAGATAAAGAGAAGATCCTTAAAGCAGCAAGAGACCAGAAATCCCTGACTTTTATGGGGAGGAGTATTAGGGTAACAGCAGACCTCTCCACAGAGACCTGGCAGGCCAGAAAGGGCTGGCAGGATATATTCAGGGTCCTAAATGAGAAGAACATGCAACCAAGAATCCTTTATCCAGCAAGGCTCTCATTCAAAATGGAAGGAGAGATAAAGAGCTTCCAAGACAGGCAGGAACTCAAAGAATATGTGACCTCCAAACCAGCTCTGCAAGAAATTTTAAGGGGGACTCTTAAAATTCCCCTTTAAGAAGAAGTTCAGTGGAACAATCCACAAAAACAAGGACTGAATAGATATCATGATGACACTAAACTCATATCTCTCAATAGTAACTCTGAATGTGAATGGGCTTAATGACCCCATCAAAAGGCGCAGGGTTTCAGACTGGATAAAAAAGCAGGACCCATCTATTTGCTGTCTACAAGAGACTCATTTTAGACAGAAGGACACCTACAGCCTAAAAATAAAAGGTTGGAGAACCATTTACCATTCGAATAGTCCTCAAAAGAAAGCAGGGGTAGCCATCCTTATATCAGATAAACTAAAATTTACCCTGAAGACTGCAGTGAGAGATGAAGAGGGACACTATCTCATACTTAAAGGATCTATCCAACAAGAGGACTTAACAATCCTCAATATATATGCCCCGAATGTGGGAGCTGCCAAATATATAAATCAATTAATAACCAAAGTGAAGAACTACTTAGATAATAATACACTTATACTTGGTGACTTCAATCTAGCTCTTTCTACCCTTGATAGGTCTTCTAAGCACAACATCTCCAAAGAAACGAGAGAGCTTTAAATGATACACTGGACCAGATGGATTTCACAGGTATCTACAGAACTTTACATCCAAACTCAACTGAATACACATTCTTCTCAAGTGCACGTAGAACTTTCTCCAGAAGAGACCACATACTGGGTCACAAATCAGGTCTGAACCCATACCAAAAGATTGGGATCGTCCCCTGCATATTCTCAGACATAATGCCTTGAAATTAGAACTAAATCACAACAAGAAGTTTGGAAGGACCTCAAACACGTGGAGGTTAAGGACCATCCTGCTAAAAGATGAAAGGGTCAACCAGGAAATTAAGGAAGAATTAAAAAGATTCATGGAAACTAATGAGAATGAAGATACAACTGTTCAAAATCTTTGGGATGCAGCAAAAGCAGTCCTAAGGGGGAAATACATTGCAATACAAGCATCCATTCAAAAACTGGAAAGAACTCAAATACAAAAGCTAACCTTACACATAAAGGAGCTAGAGAAAAAACAGCAGATAGAACCTACACCCAGGAAAAGACGAGAGTTAATAAAGATTCGAGCAGAACTCAACGAAATCGAGACCAGAAAAACTGTGGAACAGATCAACAGAACCAGGAGTTGGTTCTTTGAAAGAATTAATAAGACAGATAAACCATTAGCCAGCCTTATTAAAAAGAAGAGAGAGAAGACTCAAATTAATAAAATCATGAATGAGAAAGGAGAGATCACTACCAACACCAAGAAAATACAAACGATTTTAAAAACATATTATGAACAGCTATACGCCAATACATTAGGCAATCTAGAAGAAAGCCACAAACTACCAAAACTGGAACAGGAAGAAATAGAAAACCTGAACAGGCCAATAACCAGGGAGGAAATTGAAGCAGTCATCAAAAACCTCCCAAGACAGAAGAGTCCAGGGCCAGATGGCTTCCCAGGGGAATTCTATCAAACGTTTAAAGAAGAAATCATACCTATTCTCCTAAAGCTGTTTGGAAAGATAGAAAGAGATGGAGTACTTCCAAATTTGTTCTATGAGGCCAGCATCACCTTAATTCCAAAACCAGACAAAGACCCAACCAAAAAGGAGAATTACAGACCAATATCCCTGATGAACATGGATGCAAAAATTCTCAACAAGATACTGGCCAATAGGATCCAACAGTACATTAAGAAAATTATTCACCATGACCAAGTAGGATTTATCCCTGGGACACAAGGCTGGTTCAACACCCGTAAAACAATCAATGTGATTCATCATATCAGCAAGAGAAAAACCAAGAACCGTATGATCCTCTCATTAGATGCAGAGAAAGCATTTGACAAAATACAGCATCCATTTCTGATCAAAACTCTTCAGAGTATAGGGATAGAGGGAACATTCCTCGACATCTTAAAAGCCATCTACGAAAAGCCCACAGCAAATATCATTCTCAATGGGGAAGCACTGGGAGCCTTCCCCTAAGATCAGGAACAAGACAGGGATGTCCACTCTCACCACTACTATTCAACATAGTACTGGAAGTTCTAGCCTCAGCAATCAGACAACAAAAAGACATTAAAGGCATTCAAATTAGCAAAGAAGAAGCCAAACTCTCCCTCTTCGCCGATGACATGATACTCTACATAGAAAACCCAAAAGCCTCCACCCCAAGATTGCTAGAACTCATACAGCAATTTGGTAACGTGGCAGGATACAAAATCAATGCCCAGATATCAGTGGCATTTCTATACACTACCAATGAGACTGAAGAAAGAGAAATTAAGGAGTCAATCCCATTTACAATTGCACCCAAAAGCATAAGATACCTAGGAATAAACCTAACCAAAGCTGTAAAGGATCTATACCCTCAAAACTATAGAACACTTCTGAAAGAAATTGAGGAAGACACAAAGAGATGGAAAAATATTCCATGCTCATGGATTGGAAGAATTAATATTGTGAAAATGTCAATGTTACCCAGGGTAATATACACGTTTAATGCAATCCCTATCAAAATACCATGGACTTTCTTCAGAGAGAACAAATTATTTAAGATTTGTGTGGAATCAGAAAAGACCCCGAATAGCCAGGGGAATTTTTAAAAAGAAAACCATATCTGGGGGCATCACAATGCCAGATTTCAGGTTGTACTACAAAGCTGTGGTCATCAAAGACAGTGTTGTACTGGCACAAAAATAGACACATAGATCAATGGAACAGAATAGAGAACCCAGAAGTGGACCCTGAACTTTATGGTCAACTAATATTCGATAAAGGAGGAAAGACTATCCATTGGAAGAAAGACAGTCTCTTCAATAAATGGTGCTGGGAAAATTGGACATCCACATGAAGAATGAAACTAGAACACTCTCTTGTACCATACACAAAGATAAACTCAAAATGGATGAAAGATCTAAATGTGAGACAAGATTCCATCAAAATCCTAGAGAAGAATACAGGCAACACCCTTTTTGAACTCGGCCACAGTAACTTCTTGCAAGATACATCCATAAAGGCAAAAGAAACAAAAGCAAAAATGAACTATTGGGACTTCATCAAGATAAGAAGCTTTTGCACAGCAAAGGATACAGTCAACAAAACTAAAAGACAACCTACAGAATGGGAGAAGATATTTGCAAATCACGTATCAGATAAAGGGCTAGTTTCCAAGATCTAGAAAGAACTTATTAAACTCAACACCAAAGAAACAAACAATCCAATCATGAAATGGGCAAAAGACATGAAGAGAAATCTCACAGAGGAAGACATAGACATGGCCAACATGCACATGAGAAAATGCTCTGCATCACTTGCCATCAGGGAAATACAAATCAAAACCACAATGAGATCCCACCTCACACCAGTGAGAATGGGGCAAATTAACAAGGCAGGAAACCACAAATGTTGGAGAGGATGCAGAGAAAAGGGAACCCTCTTACACTGTTGGTGGGAATGTGAACTGGTGCAGCCACTCTGGAAAACTGTGTGGAGGTTCCTCAAAGAGTTAAAAATAGACCTGCCGGGATCCCTGGGTGGCGCAGCGGTTTAGTGCCTGCCGTTGGCCCAGGGCGCGATCCTGGAGACCCGGGATCGAATCCCACGTCAAGCTCCCTGGTGCATGGAGCCTGCTTCTCCCTCTGCCTGTGTCTCTGCCTCTCTCTCTCTCTCTCTGTGACTATCATAAATAAAAAATAAAAAAAAAAAAATAGACCTGCCCTACGACCCAGCAATTGCACTGTTGGGGATTTACCCCAAAGATACAGATGCAATGAAACGCAGGGACACCTGCACCCCGATGTTTATAGCAGCAATGTCCACAATAACCAAACTGTGGAAGGAGCCTCGGTGTCCATCGAAAGATGAATGGATAAAGAAGATGTGGTTTATGTATACAATAGAATATTACTCAGCTATTAGAAATGACAAGTACCCACCATTTGCTTCAACGTGGATGGAACTGGAGGGTATTATGCTGAGTGAAGTAAGTCAGTCGGAGAAGGACAAACATTATATGTTCTCATTCATGTGGGGAATATAAATAATAGTGAAAGGGAATATAAGGGAAGGGAGAAGAAATGTGTGGGAAATATCAGAAAGGGAGACGGAACGTAAAGACTGCTAACTCTGGGAAATGAACTAGGGGTGGCAGAAGGGGAGGAGGGCAGGGGGTGGGAGTGAATGGGTGACGGGCACTGGGGGTTATTCTGTATGTTGGTAAATTGAACACCAATAAAAAATAAATTTAAAAAATAAATAAATAAATAAATTGTAGATTACTGTGAGTAGTATGAACACTTTAACAATATTTGTTTTCCTAGTACATGAACACGGAAAATGTTTTCCATTTCTTTGTGTCACCTTCAATTTCTTTCATTAATGTTCTATGGTTTTCAGAGTACAGGTTTTTTGGATTTTGGGTGCAACTGTATATGGGATTTTCTTAATTTCTATTTCTGCTTCTTCATTATTAGTATATAGATATGTAAAGGATTTCTGGATATTGATTTTCTATCCTGTGAGCTTATTACTGAATTCATTCATCAGTTCTAGCAGTTTTTTGGTGGAGCCTTTAGGATTTTCTCTATATAATATCATGTCATCTGCAAATAGTGAAAGTTTTACTTCTTCCTTACCAATATGAATGCCTTTTGCTTCTTTTTGTTGTCTGATTGCTGTGGCTAGGTCTTCCAGTACTATGCTGAATAAAAGTGGCAAAAGTGGACATCCTTGTCATGTTCCTGATCTTAGGGGAAAAGTTCTCCATTTTTCACCATGATGTTAGCTACGGGTTTTTCATATACAGTCTTATTATATTCAGGTATATTTCCTCTAAACCCAGTTAGTTAAGGGTTTTTATTATGAACAGATTTGTACTTTGTTAAACGCTTTTTCTCTATTGAAATCATCATATGCTTTTTATTCTTTCTCTTATTGATATGATGTATCACATTGATTGATTTGTGAATATTGAATCATCCTTGCATCCCAGGAATAAATCCCACTTGATAGTGGTGGATAAGTTTTTAAATATATTGCCGGGGGCTCTCTGTGCCTCCTGGATCTAGGTTTCTGTTTTCTTCCCAGATCAAGAAGTTTTCAGCTATTATCTCTTCAAATATACTTTCTGCCCCCTTTTCTGCCTCTTCTCTTTCTGGGATCCCTACAATGCAAATGTTATTATGCCTGATGGTGTTGCTGAGTTCCCTAAGTCTATTTTCATTTTCTATTATTTTTTTCTCTCTCCTGTTCCATTTGATTACCTTCCATTATTCTGCCCTCCAAGCTGCAGCTATGTTCTTCTGTTTCTTCCAATCTATTATTTATTCCATCTAATGTGTTTTTATTTATTTTTTTTCAAATATTTTACTTATTTACTCATGAGAGACACAGAGGAGAGAGGCAGAGGGAGAAGCAGGCTCCCTACAGGGAGCCTGATGCAGGATTCAACCCCAGGACCCCAGGATCATGACCTGAGCCAAGGCAGATGCTCAACCACTGAGCCACCCAGATGTCCCATTCACCTAATGTATTTTTAATTTCAGTTATTGAGTTCTTTAACTCTGATTGGTTCTCTTTTGTTTTCTATCCCTTTGGTAAGGGTCTCGCTGAGGTCCTCCACTGTTTTCTAAAGTCCAGTGAGTATCTTTATGACCATTACTTTAAATCTCTACCAAGCATATTACTTATTTTCATTTTACCTCTTTTGCTGTGATTTTTCCTTTTCTTTCACTTGGGAAATATTCCTCTGTCTCATTTTGTCTAACTCCTGTATCTATTTCTGTGTGTCAGGACAGTCAGCTACATCTCCAGGTCTTGAAAGTAGTGGCCTTAGAAGAGGAGGTTCTACAGTGCTCTGTAATGCAAAGTCCCCTGTTCACCAGAACCTGGCACTTCAGGGGTGTCTTCCATGTGTCTTACATGCATTCTACTGTTATGGCTGAGCCACTTCTGCCTTCAATCCAGTCATTTGCAACAGCTCTCCTTCCCTGTTGTGGACAGGATTTGATCCCTGTGTTGTAAGTGGACCAATCTGGGGCCACCTTGGGCCAGTCCGGGGCAAGAGTCACTTTGTCAAGGTGCTCATACCTGTTGGAGCTGTTTGCACACTGCCAGGTTTATGGCATCACTTTGGGTGTGCTCTGGTCATGATGTATTGGAGGGGATGTGTCCACAGAATGCAGGGGTAGGGCACACTGTTAGCAAGTTAGGTAGGTTGTGTTAGTGCTACACTAGTTCATGTAGTCCACTATTAGTCCATGTACACTAGTCCATGTAGTCCATCTGAGGGATGGGGAGAGAAATGGTACCTGCCAGCATTTTTTTCTTGGAGAAGTCTCCCAAGGATCCCTGTTTCTCCACCACATGCTCGGAAATTAGTAATCAAATCTTCCTCCCATTTACCTCAGTATTTTTCAAACTGCTATTTCTATGTTGTATTTCAACTGTTATGCTGTCTTTTTAAGGGTAGGTCTCAGACTGATATTAGCCTCCCAGAGCCCAGCCCATAGATTTTCAAAGTGCCAGGTGTTAAGCCCCACTAATTGTAAGAACTCACAAAATTCAGCAACTCTGGTTTTCAAAGCCAAATGTTACAGAGATGCATCTTCCCAGTCCAGGTCTCCATACCTGGGGGACCTGGTATTAAGAGCCTGTACTTTCCCCCCCTCTGAGTCCAGTGTGTCCCTCCCACCCACAGACAGTTCACCAGGTACATTTACCTCCTGATCACATCTCCACCTTTCCTACCCACTTTGATGTGGCCTCTTCTCCATATTTAGCTGTGGAGAGTCTGCTCTGCCAATCTTTAGATTGTTTTCTGGGTTATTTACACTGATGTGGGTGTTATCTAGTTGTATCCATGGGACAAAATGCCCTTAGCATTTTCCTACTCCACCATCTTCACTGGAAATCTAATTTGTGTAACTAGTTTTGAAATCAGAGATCAGAAACACATCAAAGTGGCTTCCTTATAAAAATAAATACCTTTGTTTATAACTGAATTTTCTAGGCACTGAATATCTTCTCTCAGTTGTATCACAAAAGAGTCCACATTGCTTCATTTTATCAGACTTTGCCATGACATTTTCTTCATCCCTGACTATTTACCCTTGTTCCTCAGGCACTGAGCACTGTGCTGATGGGCATCCAGGGAGCACATCTGGAATCACAGCCTCTTTCTTAAACACTACATGCTCTATTTCAATGACCAATGCCAACTTAGTTCAGATGTTGGTTAAATCAAAGATGAATTCTAGTTTTTTCAGTGCCTAGAATACAACTTAAACTATATAGTTATATTTAGATTATGCTAATTTAGATTCTTTCCCCAAATATACTTCTTAGCATCTATAAGGAAGAGCTTTTTATTAGTTTTAAAAAACTTGCTAAAGTACCTAGAATCTACTTCTGATTTCTCACTATCACTAGCTACATAGAGAATACTTTTCTTTCTGTAGTCCCTTTGTAGATTTTGGGATAGGGAGAAACAAATACTACTCCATTTGCTTAAGGTGGTAAAATCTTGGCCTCCAGAAAATGAAGGGCCTATACATACAGGCAACAGCTTAGTGTTCACGTTCTACCTACTGCTTAGAAACCTGTTCCTTGGGATCCCTGGGTGGCGCAGCGGTTTGGCGCCTGCCTTTGGCCCAGGGCGCGATCCTGGAGACCCGGGATCGAATCCCACATCGGGCTCCTGGTGCATGGAGCCTGCTTCTCTCTCTGCCTGTGTCTCTGCCTCTCTCTCTCTCTGTCTGTGACTTAAATAAATAAATAATAAATAAAATATTTAAAAAAAAAAAAAAAAGAAAAGAAACCTGTTCCTTAATCCAAGGTGCAAAGAAAAACAAAAACTATCTTTCATAAAAAGGAATTAATTTGGGTAAGTCAATAAATCTCTGCCAAGAGTCAACATGTCTAAATATATTGTTATAAATTATGACTGGTCCTTTAGAAAACACTACCATTAAACTATACAATGAGGAAACTATGCCATGCATATTTTGAAAGAAAATCATGCTCCATATATTATGAACCACATATGATAAAAAATAAGAGTTTCATTAGTTTTAATAACAGGTGTATAACAATTTCCATAGTTTAATATAAAGGACTCATTTTTCAAGTTAATAATTTAAGTTATAGGCAGATAAATTTTACCTTAGTGTCATATAGTTATATTTGTTTTTTAAATTTATTTATTTTGAAACAAGGTGTAGTGAACATTCACTTTATAAAATGTTTTATCTTGAAATAACTTCAAAGTTACAGGAAAGTTGCAGGACACAGTTGTTCGAAGAATGTCTCTTTTGCCTTCACTCAGATTTCTCAATGATTACCATTGTAGCACATTTATTCCCTCCTTCCTCCCTCCAGCAGCACCTCCAAACCCATTATCATTGGTATTTTTGTGAACCATTGAGGAGCAAGCTGCAGATATGATGCCTCATCACCCCTAAACATTCTAGTTCATATTTCCTAAAATAAGAACTCGGGACAACATAATCACCACATAAGCTTCCAGATCAGGAAATCATTTTAATAGAACACTATTATACAATCCACAGACTGTATTCAAGTTTAACCAACTGTGCCAACAACGTCACTTTTTCCTATCTGGTCCAGAATCCAATGCAGGGCACATGTTGCATCTAGCTGTCATATCTCTTTAGTCTCTTTCAATCTGAAGTAGTTCTTTAGCTTTTTTGTCTTTTACGGACTGGAGAATTCTGAAGAATACAGGCCTTTCATTAGGTAAGATGGCCCTCAACCTAGGTCTATACCATACTTTCTCACGGCCAAACTCATAAGATGAATCTTTACCCAGAATGTCCCTGAAATGAGGCTGAACTCTTCTCAGCTCAACACTCAGGAGGGACACAATGTCAGTTTGTTCCACCTGGTCAAGTTGCTGTTTACCAAAAAAGGATCATTTTCTTCTTTTGTAATCAACTGAGTATTTTGGTAAGAGATATTCTTATATTACATCAACATCCTATTCTTTTTTAATGATATTTATTAATTTATTAATTTATTAATTTATTAATTTATTTATTTATTTAAAAGAGATAGAACATTAGTGGGGGGGAGAGAGAGAATCTCAAGCAGAGGCCCCCTGAGTGTGGAGTACGATGCGGGGCTCAATCTCACGACCCTGAGATTATGGCCTGAGCTGAAATCAAGAGTTGGATGCTTAACTGACTGCACCACTCAGGTGCCCCATTATCCTATTCTTCATAGAACATCCAGTCACCAGCTTTAAAATCTTTGATGAAAAAAAAAAAAAAATCTTTGATGACTCCTGCCTATATCAGCTACCACTGGTGGTTGCCAAATGGTGGTTTTCTGTTTATATAATTCCTTTTGCATTCATTCAATAAATTTTTCTTCTCCCTCTTATATTTATTTATTCACTTAGATCAATATGAATTTTGGGACTCCTATTTTGTTCGATGGTTTATAATTAGTTGTTACCATTGTTTATTTTGAGGCTAAACTTGTCCTCCATTTTAGCCAACAGAAGGCACTTCAAGCTGGCTCCTCTGTCACTTTGGCATATCAACATCATTTGTGAAACATTTCCTTACTTTCTGGTACAGTAAGATGATCCAGGTTCATTTCATTTTGTACTTTCTCTGTGCTGAGCCTTGAACCAGCTCTACGTCCTAGGAGCGTGGTATTTAGAAACCGAGGTCTCAGCACTTGGCATGATCATTGCCACTGGAGTGTCAGATTTTAGGCGTTCTTAGAGGACAGAGCTAAAAAATATGTGTCTGTATTCACAAATACACTGTATCTATTACTCTGTTTAGATATATTGAAAAAAAGATGAGTTCATTCTAATTCCTCCAATTCCAATTTAACACCTCAGGAGTCTTTCTTCCCCTCTTCCTTTCTATATTTATAAATTCTAATTTCAACAGTAAGAAACAGAGCTCTTATAATCCTCAATATATTCATTCACTCAATTGATTTACTTATTTGTTAAATGTAGCTAATGTCCCAGCCACACCAACTACTTCTGTACTTGTTTCCCTATCACTGCCATTCCCGTGCCTTCATGCCTGGAAAAGAGAGGGAAAAGCAAGGGAAGGCAAAGGAAAGGAAAAAAGATGGAAAGTGAAAAGTAGTAAGGGATAAAAGGGAGAAATGAGAAGAAGGGAAAAGAAAGGAGGAGAAGAGACAATGGAAAAGGAAAGGAAAGTGAAACAGATACGCATTTTTTTAAATTTAAATTCAAGTAGTTAGTTAAAATATAAGACACTTACTTTTAAAACACCTTCCACAGCCATCTTCCCTTCATGTCCCAGTAAAATAGTGTACGGGTAAAGCCACTGGATTGCATGTTTGATTGACATCATAGGAAAAGAATCCTATTTAGGAGCAAAAATGCATAGGAATGAGGAATATCTAAAATAATCACAGAAAATTGATCTGAAATACATATATGACATTGAAATTGCCTATAAACAATAACCAACAAGTTTCTCATGTTTTCTAGAAGACTACACAAGTAAATACTCATTACTTCCTCTTCTCTTCCTGTTCCACACCCTTTCCCTGGGTAAGCTCACCCACTCCCACCTTTCAGCTGCCATCTATCTGTTAATGGCTCCCATGTCTCTGCCTCTGATCCTGACCTCTGTCTCTGTCTCTGCCTCTGATCCTGACCTCTTTCCTGAGCTCTAGACTTGAACTCTCAATTGCCCAATGTGACTTTAGATTTTCCATGGACTCCCATTCAGCATATCTGAAACTAGAAGTCTGAACACATTTCCCTACCCTACTCACCCCAAAGTAGCTTCTCCTTCACTTTTATTCCAAATCTGAGTTAGTCACATTCACATGTACTTAGCTTCACAGTTATTAACTGTAAGTTAGAAGTACTTGTAACTCTAAAAACTTTCTTCCAAATCAAAATGTCTTCCCAATTCTGTTCACTCTACTTTCAGAAGTCTATTAACAAGGACAATTAGAGAAATTTCGGTATAGGTTGTCTATTAGATGATATTATAGAAATACTATTAACATGATGAGGGGTATGATTAACAGTTCTGGTTATGAGAAGAACATTCTACAGAATTCTTACAAGTTGCACACTGAAGTTTATAAGAATACTGACCACAATTTATTTTTAAATGGTTCAGAAAAAAAAGAAAAAGCAATCAAATGTGGCAATATGCTAAAAATTGGTGATTCTAGTTGAAGGCACTGCGGATGTTCATTTTACTATTTGTGAATTTTTTTTTTTTTTTAGATTTGAGAATTGTAAAAATAAAAAGTTCCAAGCAAAAACAAAAAGAAGGAAAAGTGAAAGACATGCTAAACAGGAAGAGGGAAGCTGTTCTAAATATATAGAACAGGGTAAACAATACCTGTAAAACCTAACTCAGTCTCAGGAGACATAAATGAATATCAATAACAGTTTAAAAATAAATGTCTTGTCCTGGTAGTATTCCTACTACCTGGGATGATGCTCTCCTTAGCAGAATCTCTCCTGTTTGCTCCTTATGCCACCATGCTCTCCCCATCCCTCCTCCCTGCCAGCAGAGGTATCATCCTCCAACATATATCTGATTACTATACACTTCATCCACTTAATATCTCATGGGCCACTTCTTTCACCCCATAAAATCCAGAAGCTGCACTCACCATGCCAAACACTTGACAATAAAGTTCTAACTTCTCTCTCTCCACCATACACACTTGCTCTAGTAATACAACTCAGCATTCTTCAAACATACCAAGTCCTTTTGTGATTCAACACCTTTGTAAGTGCTGTGCCTCCTGCATGGAGGGCATTTCCACCACTCCTGACACAGCTCTCATGACCTCTGGTAAACTGTAGTGGACAATGTTAATGCTCCACCAAACATCTCAGATCTGTTTTTATCCTTTCTGAATCTCTCACCTTTCCCTTTCAACAGCCAACAGCTGCAGGGCTTTTAAAGAAGACTGCTCTTGAACTCCTGAAGCCAGTTTTGCTACAGGCCGAGAGCAGCTAGCGCCTGGAAATTTGTGTCCCTTGCAATGACCACTGAGTAATGACTCCTGGTGCCTGAGGGTGAAAGTCCCAGCTCCCTGCCTCAGGTAGGAGCAAGTGTGAGGCACAGCTTAGACTACAATATGCCTCTGCAAGCTCTTCATGCCTCTTCAGGTGGGGTCCTCCTTCCCTCTGTGGAACTTTTAGCTGAGTTGCCGTCTACCTTCCCTCCTCCAAGGCTGGAAGCTCTTTAAGGGCTCAGGACATGTTGCTGGTCTCTGTCCAGTTTACTGTGCTACAGCCAATTAATTGCAGGTCTTACAATATTTATAGAAGAATATGACATGGCAAACTGAAGTGATTAATCCCCAAGGATTAACTTTTAAATATTCTTCACCACATTTGGGTATACAAGTCATTAATATATTTTATACATACCAGGATTTGAACTGCAGCTGGTAAACTATCTAAAGGAAAATCTGGAAGTCCAAGAGTAGAAGATTCTTGGGAACAAAGAGTGGTGGCAAAGGACAGGAGCTGAGAAATTCTAGGGGAAAAAATAAAGTGATGTTAAATGTTATTCTAATAGTTTTAATATATAAAATGTGTTTATTTTTAAAATGTAAAATGGCTGAGCCAATTTAATTAATCTAAAAGATGACACTTACTATTAAATTCTCAAGAAAAAACAGCTTCATGTTATAATATTCCATTTAAAATTCAGAAGCTGATTAGATACACAGGTATATTTCTTATTTAAAAGATTATTTTTGTTTATTTATTTGAGAGAAAGAGAGAAAAAGCGGAAGTGGGAGCAGAGGCAAAGGGAAAGGGAGAAGCACCCTGCTGAGCAGGGAGCCCAATGCAGGGCTTGATCTTGGGGGCTTCATCCCAGGACCCCAAGATCATGACTTGAGCTGAAGGCAGATGCTTAACCACTGAGCCATCCAGGTGCCCCCAGACAGACTTCTTAAATATGACAATGTGTGAGATTTTTCACAACCTGGCCCAAATTTATCCTGCCAACCTCCCCTCCCACCCTTCCTAATCCAAACCTGAATCCCAGCCACCAGGAGCTTTTTATAGCCTCAAGAACAAGGCATGCACTCTCATATCCCATGTTTTAAAAATAACTTCTTAGAATTCCTTACTTCCATTCTTTATCTGGCAAAAGCATACTCATTCTTTAGAACCCATCTTAAATGCCAATGTCTTTTTGAAATTAAGACGCTTACTATACAATATTAAATGAATATATTTCCATATCTTTAAACTCCACTAAGTCTTGTTTCTTGCCTTCAAGAATCATGTCTTATTAACCTTATCATTGGTACTTACCAGAGCTACTGAAAAATTCTCCAAAGAACAGTTGTTGAATGGATGAATTAATCAGTCAATCAACGTGCAAAACAAACAAATTGTAATGTTAAGTGTCCAGATATTTTTAAGAGTCTGTGTGTGTATGTGTGTCTCTGGTTGTGTGTGTAACTGAAATACTTACTTCTCAGCAGAGACACTGGCTCCAACTGAATATAACAGTTTAAGTTGGTCCTAAAATAACACAAAAACATCAAATCAATAAGGAATGTAACAGACTAAATGCAAAATTTTATAGAAACATTTCAAACTTTGAATGGACACTAGTAATAGCAAAAAAAAATCATTTCTTGATACTTTTTAATCCATCAGATAAGTAACACCACAATATTTTGTCTTCCTAGTTTCTGGAGATTTTCTTTACCTTATATATTTTTCTCTCCATTAACTAAGGAAAGGGACATACAAACACAGTAACATTTTTATAAAAGTAAACAAATATAAATAGAAAAGGTACTTTAAAAATAAGTGATCCTTGTTCATACATACCTTAAAGGGCAGATAATAAATATCTCTGGCCTGAAATCGAGAACGGAGAGGGGGATCTAATGGATTCCCAGAGTACTTAGGCACTGGCAAGCCCAAGGCAATGACTCGGAAGTTTTCACTAACCCGAACAATCTTCCAAGCATCCAACTCTGTTTTGGTATGATCCTGAAAGAAAGAGATCAAAACTTACAGCATAAATGATGCAGATTACAACTGCAAGAGCTGCCAGGCTAAGGACTTTAGGCCCTGATTGCTGAGTAAATCGGAGAACCACCTCAAAACCAAACTGTCAAGGAAGGGAGCAAAGTGAAATCGGGATCACGGTGCCAGGGAAGGCTCACAACATGAAGACTAGTGTTGAACAGTCTTAGTATTAGTATTAGTAGCAGCTAATACATCAAGGAACAAAGGCAATGTAGGTCAGATCTCTAAGCTGGAGTCATTAACACAGAGAAACTGAGTGGGGAGGGTAAGGAAAAATATACTGATTCAGACCAGAGGATGTAAAAAGGTAGTCCTAGAAGCACTGACCACTCACTGGTAGAGCAGAGACTGCCCATGGACCTCAAATAGACAACCATGGTTATAGGTCTATTTCTGCCAAGGTATATCAATAGTAACACCTAACAGGTATTGAAAAGTCACCATGTGGTAAGTACTTTTGATGAATTTTGTTCAGTTAAATTTACCAGAATGTAAATGAACATTTAATTCCTTTTTAAGGATGAACAACCTGACATTCAAAGGAATTCTATAACTTGCTCATGGTCCTGCAATTATATGGTGGAGTTGAGACTGGAAACGATACAAGGTTTGGTGTTACAATTCCTGGTTCTAGCATTTGGCGTAAATTCTAATGAAGTGACCAAGAGCATGTTATTATACCCTCTGACCCTCAGCTTTGTCATCAATAAAATGGGAACAATATCACCAACATTACCGTGGCTATTAGGAAAACTAAACCTGAGAGTGTATGTGGAAGTAACTGGTCCAAAGGAGGCCCCTGTTAGATGGCATCCCTTCTCTCTCTGCCTGACCCTATCAATGGCTCTTCACTGTCCTCAGCTATACAGCTTACAAAGCTTATATGAATGTGCATGCCCTCAGCTTTCAGCCTATCTTCAGGGGGTGCAGCCCATTTGACAGTGTAGAAACTCTTCACATGACACAACGCTTTTCCTGGCTCAATTCATGTCTGATTCTCTCAGTCTCAACAACTACTGCACACCCACCCCTCAACCTCCCTTCCTGACCCTGTGGCTCCAGCCCCATCTCACAACTGTGGCTCTCCAGATACATGCTGCTTCACCAACACTGCTCCACTTGCTTGAAACATCCTTTTCACTTTGCACAGCATAAACACAGGTATAATTTAAAGCTTAGCACAAACAACATTATCGCTAAACTGGACCCTCCCTCCATTAGAGCCATTTTTGTATCCTCCACTGCATCGTATGCAAGCTTTTATCATACATGTGTGCACTGACTTCTGTTCATTACTACCCCATGCTGGATCCAAGCTCTTGAGAGGACTTATTATCTCTTAAACATAACAGGACAAATCTCTGTTGATTGCATGAAATAATTTAAAAACATAATGAACATTATGACCAACATTATGACCCTACTTGAAGTAACAGGGCTAACAGTGATGATATGTCGCATGCACTAGAAAACAAGAGTCAGGATCTAACCCTGCTGAGAAACAAACCAAAAGAATCAAACCATAACAATCCTCAGAGAGCTGAATATTTTTATTTTCCACTTACCCAAAAAAACAATCATGATATAAATAAAATTTATACAAATGGAATGTATCTATTTCCATAATAACAAAATTCTACTACAATTGCCTCTATGAAATCATTAAAATTTTGAGGTATTCAGATTTAGTATGCTAGAAATAGATGAGACTTAAATGATGGTGTTGAAATCTTTTTATCACAGAAATTGTCTTAGGGTGGTGGTTTTTTGTGAAGGATCTTGCCTTCATATTCTATGAGATTTTTATGAGACAGATTCTCTGAATATAGAAATGACATTTATCAATGAAAATTAAGTATTTATACTAATATTTACATTGGGAAAAGACAATGTAGTATATCCTTCTCAGTAACAAGCACTCCTTGTATATACTAAAACCCTCTGCACCCCGTATCTCAAACTTTTGTCCAAAGTAATATGTTCAATAACTTTGCACAAAATTCGAACACAAATAAAGAATATATCACACTTCTCATTGTGAAGTAACTGCTATACTTAAGAATAAAAGGTCCCATATCTGAGTATTCTTTTCCAAATCATTTACTAAAAATGACAAATAGCTATAGGGGCAAATAATAGTTCTCTTTTAATTAGAAAGTATCTAAAGAGAAAATGTTCTGCCTAGCATCTACCTACTTTAAAAATAATATAAATGACTATTCTCATATTTATTCATATTACTTATAAAATATTAATTAAAATCTAAAAAAATTAAATAAGTGAATAATAAACATGTCTTTCATTTCAGTAAATTAACTCTAACAATATGAATGAATTTAACTTTTATTACTGCTTAAATCCTCAACTATCCTCTTCTAATTATATTCGTATGATATCCTCTTCAGAGAGATCCAAAACAAGACAGCTATGCCTCACAGTGAAGACACCATCTAGAGACTCTTCTAAACAGTAAAGAAACAGACTGGTGAAGGTTAGCAAGACAGGTTTCTCAGAAAACAAACTCACACAGAGAGAATGAAAAAGCTATTTCTGGTCCTGCCAGCCATGGAGCATCAGTTCAGTTAGAACCTCTGGTGCCAACATGTATTTAGTGCCTAGTGTGTCCTGGGCTTGTATTTGCTGCATCAAGAAGAAACATACAACATAGATTCTGTTCTTGAGTAATTTGTAACCACCTTGGGGCAGTTAAATTAGCATATGTGTACCTCTACAACACAGGTGCCAGAGAGACTCTAAGTCCTAGAATGCAGACTTGCCCTTTTGTGACATTACATGAAACCCTTCTCCAAAGCCTCTGAAGGGCCCCACACCCTCTTATTGTGGCCCTCTTTATATCAACTTGCAACACAGCATTTAAAGATCTTATTGTACTTTTTAATTCATTCAACAAATAATTCTTGAGCACCCCCCAAGTGTCAGGCATTGCTCTAAGAGCTTGAGATAACATCAGCGAAAGAAAAAAACTCCTGCTCTACTGAAAGTTATCACATAGTAGAGGGAGGTAGCAAATAAACTAAAAACATAGCAAGTAAATAAATCCTATGAGATATTAGAAGATGAAGGAAAAACTAGAGCAGAGTCAGGGAACAAGAGGGCAGAGGGGATCCTGAAATGTCAAATAGGCAGGTGAGAGCAGGCTTCACTGATAACAACATTTGAGCAAAGATTTAAAGGAATACAGAAGTAAGCCAGGCAAGTATCTGGGAAAACCATTCTGGAAGAGCAAGTGACTTCTGCAAAGCACTAGAATGCCTACCCAGCAGATTTAAGATATAGTAAAGAGAACACACTATCAGCTGGAGTGAAATAAAAAAGGACAGCAGGAAGTAAGGCCAAAGGAGCAGTAAGAGCTCAGATCAGACAAGACCTATTTTCCATTGGAAGACTTTGGGTTTTATACTGAGGAGAGGGTTAGGAACAGAGGTCTGATCTCATCTTTCCCACGTTTTAAAGAGATCACAGAGTGCTATGGGGGGAGCCAGAATGGAATCGGGGGTTGTTAGAAGGGTCTTACAAAAATGCAAGCATCAGATACAGGCAGCCTGGACTGTCAGAGTATCTGTTAAATATCTTATTCACTTCTGCCAATATCTACTGGAGTTTGAACTTCTGGAGGCCAAGACTATACTTTGCCCATTTGTCTTCCCTGAGCTTCTAGAAGCCATTAAGACTCTCAGTACAGTTCTTGGGAGACAGAAAAGGAAGATAGGAAAGGAGGGAGAAAGAGAAGAGAGCGTTAAAAGGGGATGGGGTGGGGAACAAATAGTTATTATACTGCCAAAAAAAACCCAAAAGTAAAAATCTGAGGGATCTTCTAATATGATCTGCAGACTCATGACCTAAGTGCAGCAACCTGCCACAGCTATGAGCCACCTGAACACTTTCCTCATTCCTATACAATCATGTCTTACAACAAATGGCACCATCCACAGCTTAGCTGCCAGGACAAAGGATCCGGATTTTTCTTCTTACTTGGAGAAGCTTGTCATAACGCTCTGAAGACATGAGGAAACGTCCATCTTCAAGCTGCATTTCCCTATTTTCCAGCAAGTTGTTCAAAACGGGTAGAACATTCCTCTCCGCCTTTTCCAAGCCTTCCAAAATAAGGGTTCTGCCTTCTGTGGCTGCACGGACTGCACACTATTGCCAAGAAACAAAAGCAATATGAGAACACTGAAGATGCCAGAGCATGGTCTCATTTCTCGTGTAATTCAAATTAAACTCGTGGTTCTTATTAGAGGGACCAGGAAACCAGGAAAGCTGAGTATGGAGATGTTGGTTTTGTTGTATCTGCCCCTATGATCTTAGGCAAGTGATTTTTCATTCTTCAGGCCTACTTAGAACATGAAGGGATGGGAAGAAAGGATCTCTGAGGCTCCTTTCAGCTGCAACATTTTAGATAGTTGCCCAGTGAAACAGAAAACCATAGCTGTTTGTAGCTGTTTCTGAATCGACCACAGAGTTAAACAAGAGAATAGATCCCTTAACTAGAAAAAATAAATGAAGCGTATGGTCCACCCTGTCTCTCCCGCAAGCTTCTTGCGAGGATCAAATAAGCTAGGTGAGAACTTGTGGGGGTGGGAATCATTGAAACAAGAGTCACCATCAAAATGAACTTGGGTTTGTGTACTGTTCAATGCTGACAACATTATAAACTTACCAAAACAGAAAAAGAGTCAGGTTTAACAGCAGACTTATTATAACTATAGTCCTAGAAGTCTTCCAAATAAAGTTTAAAAAATTAAACTTAATTTTTAATAGAATAATAAAAAAATAGGAAAATAGAAAAAAAATAGGAAATAAAGTAGACCCCAAACGGTGAGAGACAGGAAAACCAACCAAAAAAGTACTAAAGATGTGAAAAAAAAATTTCTTTAATAGATAAACCCTGAATAAAATCGAAAAAAAAAATACTTTTTGGTCAAAAATCCTTGAAAACATGGTTAAAAAAAAGAAAACCTCAATGACATTTCTCCTGTTCATTCAACAACAGACAGAGAATTAACATGCTAAACTTATGCTCTCACTCTCTCTATAAGTCTCCTTCTTCGGCCTCCATGGTACTGTCTTCTCTTAGAAAAACCATTTCTCTTTTGTCTGCGTCAGGCAGACATTCCCTGTAGGTAATGCAAGAATCACATGTTTAGCTCACAGTTCTTACTCTACGAGGTCTGGCCTGAATGATCTCACTTAATCATAAAGTTTCAACCACCTTTATGCAGATGATTCCCTAATCTTGAGCCCCCCCACTAAGCTCCACCATAGACTCATCATATGGTCTCAATTTAGACTCCACAAAACACCTCAGGCTCCTCTGTACAACACTGAACACATCATCCTTTCCCCTAAATTTGCTCTTCCTCCTGTACTTTCTATTTAAGATGGAAGTACCATTCGCCTATGCCAGGATCTTTGATTCCTATCTCACTTCTTACATTCAATTTATCACCATGTCCTGATGATTTAACTTCCTTAATATTTCTTTAACTCATCCATTCTACCCCCTTACCTCTCCCCCCCCCCACTAAGTCTAAGCTCCTCAAGTTGGCATATATGTCCTTTACAATATGGCATCTATGTACCTATCCAACACCATTTTCTGGCAATAGCTTAACTCATATGTGGTGTTTTTGCACCAATGGACTGGTTGTGATTTCCTCTTAAACATATATATAACCCTATAGCTTTACTAGAAAAATCTGTATTTATATTGACCCTTTTGCTTAAAATTTAATTTTCTCAAAAAAAATTTTAATTTTCTCCACAGTAGTTAGCCCAAAATGATCTGGATGTTTGATGGGAAGATATAAAGATTATTTCTTTTTTTTTAAAAGAGTTAATATCTAGAGAAATTTCTCAAATAGCAATACAATGACTTTCCAAGTGTAGACAAGAAAACAGACATTGTTTAATCAAGTATCATTTCAATAAAATGTTGAATTTTATACTATATTTTAGAATTTAGCTTATTTATACATTTTTATGAAAACTGCATTAGACTTAACATGATCACCTCATTTTAAAAATAAATGTATGCATAATCCTTCAAATCTATCATTTTCAAATATATTTTAATTATTTTCTACCAAACTAGCCATCTTGTGGTAGTAGCTTCAGTTTTTGTTTTTGTTTTTTTTTTAAGATTTTATTTACTCATTTATTCATGAGAGACACAGAGAGAGGCAGAGACATAGGCAGAGAAAAGCAGGCTCCCTATGGAAAGCCTGATGCGAGACTTGATCCCAGGACACTGGAATCATGACCTGAGCCAAAAAAGCAGATGCTCAAACACTGAGCCACCGAGGTACCCCAAGTAGCTTCACTTTTAAAAATAATGCATGGATATAAGTGACTCTGTATTTCCTAAAAAAAAAAAAAAAATTAGAATCTCATTTCTGCTAGCTTTGTAAAACACAAAGCCACAAAAATGGTTTCTGAGACATTAAAAATCAAAATGTAAACTACTTCTTATAAAAATTCATGTTTCAGCTAACATCTCAATTAAGCTTTCTTTCAAAAGAATCTATTTACTGCAAGAAAGCATCACTCATAAGAAGAAAAAAATAAATATAATTAAGAGAAATAAATATAATTTATAATTATAATTCAAGAGAAATAAATGTTATCAAAACCTATGGTAATATTCTTTAAAAGTTCTATCAATCTTTGTTACAAGACAGACTAAATACTGTATTTGACTTTTAAAAACTTCATAAAGATGAAAACACATGTTTTCTAAGATAAAACTAGAAATACAGATATCAAAATTTAATGGTTTCCCAACTGTGTGGCAGGGAAGACAAAGTGTAGACAACATAGGGCAACAACAAACACTACTTCTATTCAACTCAGATATATTTTGGTTTGTTTATATAAAGAATCTTTTCAGAGGCATTTGGAATAAGCTATAGTGAGAGATCAGAAACGGAAGCTAAATACATAAATAATTCCTTTCATCTACTCTAATGGAGGTAGGTGCTGTGACCATAAAATGGAAAAAATAGTGCAGATGAAAGATGATAATACTATCTAAAGACCACTGGAGGGTGGCCCGGGTGGCTCAGCGGTTTAGCACCTCCTTCAGCCCAGGGCGTGATCCTGGAGTCCCGGGATGGAGTCCCATGTCCGGCTCTATGCATGAAGCCTGCTTCTTCCTCTGCCTGTGTCTCTGCCTCATTCTCTCTGTATGTCTCTCATTAATAAATAGATAAAATCTTAAAAAAAAAAAAAAGTTAAAAAATAAATAAAGACCACTGGAAAACCTAACAAATGCCGCACCTCTTCTCCAGAGTAAAACACATACATGCAGGTATATGTATACAATGGAGACCTCAAGTTAATAACCTTACTAGTAAAGAATGATAGAAAACCACCATAAAAATTCTTGTTGGAAACAAGAATCATCAATGGTTGGTAAAATAACTAGGTAAAAGTGTGATGAGAAATGGAATATTTGTATAGATTCAAAAATATCTCCCTACAACACATTTATAAGAGACAAAAGGAAAAATAATACAACAGTGGAGGAATCTGGAAATTACCGCCTTAACCAAGTGATCAAAATTAACATTTCCAGTAAAGAGATGTATCAATTTCATGTGCTAAATTTCTAATATAATGCTCTGAGACAGGTACAACACCACTTCTATGGTATTTTTGCTAAAAACGCATGATCTCAAAAAAAATAAAATAAAAAAAAAATAAAAATAAATAAATAAATAAAAACGCATGATCTCAATCAACTCCTGAGGGAATAGACAAGCCCAAGTTGAGCTACATTCTACAGGATGACTGGCCATGAAGAGAAGAGAGAGACCTGCTGGTAGTAAGGGCAACTGAGCTGGGACAGTGCAGCTGATGGCAGCCAATTCTTTTTTTTTTTTTTTAATGAAGCAAAAAATTGAACATGTTCCAATGGTGATGAGGAAGAGCTGGTAAAGGACAGAAAAGAGAGTGCATAATTATTGAAATAAAACTGAAGAATTTGCTACTTGATGTTGGAGATAGTTTGACCCACTGACTGAGAGCGAAAGTCGTAGGGTCTACAGTGTAGTAACTGGTATGCATGAATCAAGTTCTTCCATTTATGCTATTTGATTTAATCCTCATGACAGCCCTCTAAAGTAGACACTATTTTACCCAATTTTTCAATTGAGGTTATACAGCTTGAAAACGGCAAAGCTAAAAATTTTAACCTGTCCTTAAGTGATGGAGAAATTGAGTAGATAAAGAAACAAGAGGTCAATGAATAACGCAACCGCAGATGATTAGTAACTTCACAATCTAGTTTTACTAGGCGTTGGAATTCGTTATGCCTGTTTAAAAAAAAGAAAAACAAAATCTGCACAATACATTTCTATACATACAAGAGACTCCATTCAACTCAAACTTTATTTGACTATGTAGCAGTGCCCTAAAGTTTTCTAGGGGTAACTATAATCACATTTCCCCCAAATTAATATTATTTTTCAAGTCAATTGTGATATTATGATATGACCAAATATATATTTGGTCAGCAGTTCCTGCTGTAGAACTTCTAAAACTCTTGGAATTTACTGAGTGATGGAGGTGAAAGGGGAATCTTTTGTTATTCAAAATAAATCCCTCTCAAACATACCAACCGAGTTTATGCTAATGAGGCAGATCTTGATTGATCCCTAATAGCTTTAGGGTGGGGGATGGTTACCAGAAAAACCTACCACACGATAGAGCTGGAACATGAAGTCCTAGCTCCAGACCTCTAGGGAGAAGAGAGGCAAGACTGAGTAAATCACCAATGGCCAGTGATTTATTTAATCACTCAAGTCAATTATTGGAACTCCCTCAAAAACCCTACACAATAAGATCTGGAGAGCTTCCTGGTTGGTGAAGACATCCACATGCCAGAAGGGTGAGACACCCCAAATGCCACAGAGGCAGAAGCTCCTACACTCGGGACCCTTCCTGTCCTCACCTGATGTACTTCTTCATCTGGCTATTCATTTGTATCCTTTATGATATCCTTTATAATAAACCAGTAATTATAAATAAAGTGTTTCCTTAAATCCTATGAGCCATTCAAGCAAATTATTAAACTGAAGGAAGGGGTTATAGGAATCCCTGATATACAGCCAGTCAGCCAGAAGTATAGGTGGCTCAAACCTGCAGCTGGCATCTGGAGTAGGGGTAGCCTTAGATTACGCCTCTAACTTGTGGGGTCTGTGTTAACTCCAGGTAGTTAGCATCAGAATTGAACTAAATTCTAGGATACCCTGTTGGTGTCTGCAGAGAATTGGAGAACTGCTTGGTATGGAAAACCTACACATTTGGAGTCAGAAATGCCACGAGCAGAAACAAATCATAATAGTAGTACACTGTCAAATCAAAGAAATCTCTGGAACTGAGTAGCAGTGAACTAGTCTTTTCCCTAAATTTATGTAGGAAATTTACCCTTTGTCTTCATCTTTCTACTCTACTCTAATTTCTGTCTTTGACGATTACTCCTCCTACCCCCCAAAGACCAGTCCTTTTTGTACCTTGAGCTTAGTGGCATCCCCTCCCACCACCTCCAAAATCTTCCAACAACTATACCATTTCTTAATTGCATTTTCAACTTCCTTCTCTTCTACAAACATGTCTATACTTTAGGAAAACCTACAGTCTCCTAATACTTCCTAACATCCTCTCTTTATCTTCAAGCCCCTTGAAAAACAGTCCCATACACATTGCCTCTATAAGCCTTTATCATTCTTGTTTTACTGAAACTGCTCTCTTGCAAGCACCAAAAGTCAAACAGCCAAGTATCAGGTATTTTCTTGATCTTCATGTTCTCTTTTCCTCCAAGTATTTTCCTTTGATTCTCTCTGGTGCTTCATCTTCTATCTTAGACATTTACCAAGTAGGTTTTCCCTCTGGCTTTCCCCAACCCTTCTGACACCTGTACTCTTTACAAAATTAAAAAAAAAAAAAAAAAAAAGAGCAAACATTTCCTAAGGTTCTATCCTCAACCTTTTTCCATTTGTTATTTTATTGGCAAAGTTCTAACCTACTCCCACAAATTCTTACTTGTTGACTGAGTAGCCATTATATGGCAGGTGCTATGTTATGTGCTACATTAAGTAAACAGCAACAATAGCAATAGATGGCATATTTTTCATTTTCTTTATCTCATCTTTCCTGAGAAACATACCATATGCCCCTAACCATCCTCCTGAGCTCCATACTCCCATTTCCTTTTTAACATCTCCATAGAGGTATTCAAATTCAACATGCTAAATCAAATATGACTTCTATCCTAAACCAAACTCTCTTCCTGATGTTGATTTCAATTAAAGCCTGCCAATTAAAGTCTCATTGATTCTCTTGCCACCCAGAATTCATTACTTCTGACTCCTGAAACGACTCAAGTATAATCTCTAAATAGTTCATGCATCCATCACCCCTTCAATCCTCACTAGCACCATCTCAACAGGAGCCTTCCTTCACTTCCTGTTCATTTTACTGAAAGAGTCCATTGGAACAGGCACCATATCTACATATCTATTATTGTCCGTTGTCCTCAAGATGATCATATTTTACTTGCTGGAAGTTAGAGACTGAATCACACCATCTGAAAAGTCTATTCCAACAATGAAATCTATGATTATGCAATGTAGCTCAACTTTATTAAGAGTATTATGTTTTAAAATTCTTCAAAGCTTTTTTTCTTATTATTTTACACAAAATTTGAGTGGCAATGATGGTGGATGCTTTATAGTGCAAATGAATTCAACGATAAGAATATAATAAGAGGATTACAAATTTATAAGAGTGCTATATTTATTTTTAGAAAAAAAGAATGAAAAGAAAAAATTCAACATGCAGAGAAGGACCACCCAAGGTTTTTAACTTTCTTCCAGACTTGCCCTTTGGATATGTGGCTATAGACCCAGTACATACACGTAAATTAAAATGTTTAAATGCAGGCAAGAATACAGGCTAAAAGGAGAAAACCTTAACAAGATGCTTTTTGGTAATAAAATCTGAATCACTGAATTTACAGAAATAATACTAGTTAGTGGGATCCCTGGGTGGCGCAGCGGTTTGGCACCTGCCTTTGGCCCAGGGCGCGATCCTGGAGACCCGGGATCGAATCCCACGTCGGGCTCCCAGTGCATGGAGCCTGCTTATCCCTCTGCCTGTGTCTCTGCCTCTCTCTCTCTCTCTCTCTGTGACTATCATAAATAAATTTAAAAAAATTAAAAAAAAAAAATAATAATAATAATACTAGTTAGTAATTCAGCATCATCTTGCTTCCTGATTGTTCCTTAAAATAGTCTAAAAATGATGAAAATAATCAGTACTGCCAAACTTTATTAATACAATCTCATCACATTTGTAAAGAATAATGTTGAAAAAAATTTTAAAAAAAGAATAATGTTTAAAACTACATAGAAAATCCATTAAGTAATATATCTACAACATATTGTATCATGCAGTAAGTCTCTTAATTGGAAACGCTGGAGAGAAAAAAATTGTTACAGGTTTTGTACCCAACAGAGGCCCAAACATGTTACCCTCCCTGCATTGATGCCCCTTTGCCCCCTGTCTGCTCAGCATATAAGGGTGGAGCCATAATGCTGAAGTTTTCCTCGTTCTCCCATAAGCCTGTTTCATCTCCCCAACAAGAGTCTCAGGTCCCCAAAGGGTGAGAACCCTGCCTTTGCATTGTCCTGGTGCAGAACTGGCTCACAGAAGGCTTTTAGTGTTTATGGAATAAAAATGTAACAGCTCAATTAAAAGATGCTGTTATGTAAGTATAGGAAGAATTTTTTATATGAAGGATAATAGCTATCTATGCCCACACTTGTTATGAGAAGAGAACACGTTTAACTGTCAGCATGAATGACTGAGGCTATATATTTCAAATATTTTCTATACAGATTTTTTAAATAAAAAACTTTCAAATAAAGTAATGGTGGTATACTTTTCCCTTGAAATCTTAAAAAGAAGGGAGCACTACATACATATTTTATGTGGAATGAATATTTGTAATCGTTACTCAAAGTAGAAATTACATCAACCATAAGGATCCTTTCCTGCCCTTCAAGCTATAGAACTTCCAGAGACCTAATTTTCTCAAATAGAAATCAGAAAAAATGCAGCCAGATCCTTCTGGACAAACCATATCACAGCTTTAACAATCCAACATGCAGGCATGCATCTTTCAAGATAAAAGAGGCTGCATGACCTAAAAGTCAAAACCTGTCTAAGCCCCTGTTCTAGATTTGCTTCTGACTTGATAAAAGACCTTAGGCAAACAATTAATCTGGAGGTCTGTGTCCTCATTTACTAAGTGAGAATATCCTCAAGGGGTATTGCACAATGCCACTATTTATGAAAGAAAACAGCAAAAGACATTTAAAGCTATCAGATCTATTAAAATAGAAATTATTATTAATATAACCATGATTTAATGAAAATAGATTCCAAAGAGCTTCAAATGACTCAAAATGGCTACAGTAACAGCACCGAGGAAGCCAAAAAAAGATGAAAATAATTACATTTTAAGTTCATTTCAAAATATCAGAATAGGATCAGATTGATTTTTCATTGCACCACCACTTATCTGCTATTGGTAATTCAGGCTAGTTACTTTCCTTCTCTGAGCTTCCATTTCTTTCTAAATCTATACTACTTACTGTGCTTATCTCACAGATTCTGGTGAAGATGAACCAAGATAAACTCTGGCTCACAATAAACCTCTACAAAATGATTAGCTGTTATTACTATCAATACTGTCATCCTTGTAGTCCTGGTGGCCATCATCATCATCATCATCACCATTGCTCTTTCAGGGAAATAGCATATGGTACAAAGGACCAAAACTTTGGAATTGGACAGATCCCAGTTCAAATTCCACCTACTATTTATCAGTTGTATGTCCATGGCCCTCTAAGGCTCTGTTACTTTACCTATAAGATTGGGAAGTCATCTCCCTCCTAAGGATGTTCTGAAGATTAGATGCAATCACATAAAGCACATAGTACTATAGAGGTCTCAATAAAAGTTGTTTTTCTACCTTGATTTTTAAATTTTATTTTATTTCAAATTCCAGGATAGTTAACCCACAGTGTTATATTATGTACCCTGATTTTTTTAAAGAATTATGTAAATCTTTCAGTTAACATCATATGAGTATACAAGAGTTGGCCTGAGCAAGAGGGTAACATGGTTAAGGACCAAAGGCCTGAGTTCTGACTAACACAGAGGCCAGAATAAACAGAGAGAGACCTTCTCGAACTGTCCAAGTGACAATCAGAACATTTTATAACAATATGGTTGTAAAGGGTCTGGTGCAAATAACAGAATTCAGCCACTTTCCACAGCTTTGTTTCTTCTATACACGATGCTTTTTAAATTCCAAACAATTTATCAATGAACTTCTGAAATATAACTTTGTAATTTTATTTTTTTATTTTATTTATTCATGAGAGACAGAAGCAGAGACACAGGCAGAGGGAGAAGCAGGCTCCCTACAGGGAGCCCGATGAGGGACTCAATCCCAGGACTCCGGGATCATGCCCTGAGCTGAAGACAGACAGATACTCAACCACTGAGCTACCCAGGCATCCCTAACTTTGTAATTTTAAAAGTGGTTCCACGTGGAAAGTAGCTTCAGCATCCACAAATAGGATTAAGTGTACAAGTAAATGTTTTCCTCTATTTGCTAAAATAAGTAAAATGCATTTTGACAAACTAGAAATATTATTTTCTGATCAATAGCACTGTTATTTGATTTATTAGGAGTTGCTTTTGATGACCTATAATATTTAAGCAGTGCATTAAGAAAAGGTTAACCCTTATTTTTTTTCAATATCAATAAGAGAGAATCAAGAATAATCCCAAACAGCCAAACTGGGTGGCTTAGTGGTTAAACATCAGTCTTTGGCTCAAGTTACAATCTCAGGTTCTGGGAAGGAGCCCCACATCGGGCTCCCTGCTCAGCGAGGAGTCTGTTCTCCCTCTCTCTCTGTCCCTCCTCACCACTTGTGTATACTTTCTTTCTCTCTCTCAAATAAATAAAATATTTTAAAAAAGAATAATCCCAAACAGAAGAAAAGACATTAAAATATAATTCATTTTCTCTATTTTGTATACGATCAATAAACACTTTTTAAAGAGGAAAAAATATTATATAATTGTTTAAAGTGCATTTTTATGCTTAATATTAAATACATACATCATACATTATGGAACTGCATGGTACCATGTCAAACAAATTAACAAGATTCTAACGTGAAAAAAGCTCCTGGCTTAGGAAAAGTTAAAGAAAATCATTTGAACTGTCCCATCCTGGCTTTTTACTCCCCAAATTATCTTGAGTGTCTCCTCTCAATAAAACATTAAAACCAAAATATAATTTATTTGTGGGTCAATTTATATTGGTTCAAATTTGAGTAATGGAAGCAATTTTCTATTGACTTAAAGTCTTCCACTCTAGCTTTTTGTAGTCACATGGTAAAAAAGAGAATTAGTAAAGAGAATGTCAACAAATGAGGTGAGAAAAATATCAATGATAATTTACTTTTTTCAGGTTATTTTATCTTCTGAAGTAAATGAAAGTTAATGTGGTAACAAAATATCTTTTGGTCTCCTTATGTCTCCATGGGTGTCAAAATGCCAATCATAGAAATTTCTTTAACCAATTCTTTTTTAACAGCTTAATCTGTAATCCAATCAGCAAAGTAGTTGTATAATTTTAAATTACACGAACAAGTGGGTAAGTTTTGGCAAATATTTATATATACAAAACAGTGTAAATTTCCATTTTCTTTTTTTTTTTTTTTTTTAATTTTTATTTATTTATGATAGTCACAGAGAGAGAGAGAGAGAGAGGCAGAGACACAGGCAGAGGGAGAAGCAGGCCCCATGCACCGGGACCCCGACGTGGGATTCGATCCCAGGTCTCCAGGATCGCGCCCTGGGCCAAAGGCAGGCGCCAAACCGCTGCGCCACCCAGGGATCCCTCCATTTTCTTAACAGACTATACCTTACTTCATTGGTACCCTTTTCCTTTTCCATATCCTCTCAATTCCTTGATATCTGATAGAAGCAGTACGCAATAAACATATAAAAAAGATTCAGCCTGCTTAGTAATTTTTAAATGCCAATTAAATCCTACTAATTTGGCAAAGTACACTCAAAGAAATACCCAATACTGACAAGAATACATGAGGCAATCCTCATCGCACACTGATGAAAGCATGAGTTGGAACACCCTTTCCAAAAAGTAATTTGGCAGTATATATTATTCTTGAATTATTCTTGAAAATGTCTAGATCTTTTGATGAGTAATTATACTTCTAGTATTCAAGTCTAAAAAATACTCAGAGATTACATGATACAAATAAAATGATATTTAACAAAGCCTTATTTATAATAGTGAAAACTTAAAAAAAAACTAAATTACCAACATGGGAATATGGATAAAATGGGAATGTTAAATAAATAATAGCACATCTATTAGATAAAATACTGTATGGACACTAAAAATTATATTTTGAGGAATATCTAGTATCATAGGAAGATGCTTCTGATAAAATATCAGGTTTTTTAAAAAGCAGGCTATAAAATGTTATATATATGGTATATAATTTTTGTAAAAATTATTGTACATGATTAAATAGATATGCATGTAGGCATAGTAGAAAATAATATAGAAAATATTTATACTGTTGTTCTTGAAGGGGAAGAGAAAAGTAATTTTTATATCCTTCCCAATGCCCTTTAGCAATTACTTTATTATACTATCCTTCATTAGGATATGGTTTTGTTTCCCCCATTAGAACATAAGCTCTATCACGCCTGGGTGGCTCAGTCAGTTAAGTGAACGACTCTTGGTTTGGGCTCAGGTCATGATCTCAGGGTTGTAAGATTGAGCCTCATGCCTGGCTCCGTGCTGAGTGTGGAGCCTGCTTAAGATTCTCTCTCCCTCTTTCTCTGCTCCTCTCCCCACTCCCTACTCCTGCACCTGTGTGTGCACTCTCTCTCTAAAAATGAATAAACGAAATTAAAAAAAAAAAAAAAGCACTACAATGACAGGAATTTGTTTCTTTTGCTCACTGCACCTAGACAGTGCCTAACACACAGCAGTCATTTGATAAATATTTAACAATTCTCTATATTATATATATATACATGTATCTATAAAAAGCATTTATAATATTGTTAATCAGGAAAAAATAAACATTATTTTGAAAGAAAATACAAATTCCCTACTATAGAATTATTAACCTAATTCTAACCTTCAAGAGTAGCAATACAGGTTAACCTCTCACTTTATCATCAATCATCCTTAATCCTGCATGCAAATAAGTGAAGAAGTTGATAGTCATGACCCTCAACTTGGAACTGGGGGTTTTGCCAAGGTTTCCAGCTGAAATGTCAATTAGTAATCACTTGAATGTCAGTCACATATGCATGCATCGAATACACTGAACAATCCAAACTCTTTCTCCCAGCACCTACCACATGGCCACAGGCATTTTTTCACTGATGTTGGCCCACCTAGGTTAGAGCCATCACCTACTAGTGAATGATGATAGTGCCTCCCCCTTGATAATCAGACATCAAGATAAGAATATCCATTATTCTTAATGTTCCATTATTATGGTTAAGAGTATTAAACAAATAAAAGAAATTCCCAAATGACCAGATGGTAGTCAATTGGCAACTTCATCTATCTAGAATCCAGATGAGAATTATTATTCATTCTGAAGATTCAAAATAGGTGTAAAAAACAAATCTTTTCCACTGTAGAGCCCCTCTGGTCTTAACCGGAACCTACTTATTCTTAATTTACTTAAAATTTTAACAAGATTGATTATCCAAAGGAGAAATCTATCATCAAATGTAAATGCCAGTCATATTCCAGACAGTTTTTAGGTGCCAGAGATAAACAAGAAAGTTACATTCTAAAAAAAAAAAGAAAGTTACATTCTGGTGGGACACACAGACCATAAACATGGAAACAAAGAAATAATTAGGTAAATTCAGATAGTGATAGGTACTCTGAAGATCACATTGTGTAACATGATGGCACCATATATGTGGAAGGGGGTGTGCATCATCAGTGATTACTAAAACGTTCTGAGAAGTTATAATCTGAATGATGAGGAGGCGGGAATATATAGATCTGGGAAAAGATCATACCAGGCAGAGGAAATATTAAGTACAAGGGCTGTGAGGGCGGAAAGTGTTCGATCTATTTTTAAGAAGAGAACAAGGCCACGCAGCAGGAGCCGAGAAAGCAAGGGAAGGGGAGAAAGGAGCTGAGGTAGACAAGATCTGGTCCCGTAGAGTATTGCAGGCCTTATTAAAAGGATTGGATTTTATTCTGAGTGTGATGGGACTGCACAGGTGTAAGCAAGGAACTGTTGTGATCTCATTATGAACAAATAATAAAGAGCTATTAAGAGAAGAAAAAATATGAAAATCAGATACTATCTCAACAAACAGTCTGAAGTAACTTAGGAAAAGGACAATGTTCCTATACCACAATCACTGGCTCTGAAGGTGTCCGTGCATTACATCCTAAGTCACCGATGTTCATCATAACAAGTAGGACTTGCCAAGAAAACATAAAATATAAGATACTAGCATTGATTTATAATAGCACTTTAAATATTTTTTAAACTTTAAAATAGATATCATCCAAAAATATGCTTTTTAGAATGGCAGGGAGAACATAATATTACATAGCATTATCTAAATTATTTACTTTAAGAAATACAAAGTTTTAAGGTACCTTTAAAAATAGTAAGCATATTAAAAATAATAATAGTAAGCATATCAAAGTCCACTTTCACTTCCTCACTATTTGTACTGCAACAATCAATCCAAATACAAAATTCACTCAAAAAGTATGTTTTTAAATCCACACTCTACCAGAGCCAGTTCTTCCGGTGTCATTAAGTCTGTTCCCATCTCCTCTCTGCTACTTAGGCCGTAATCGTGGTTTTCTACGCCCTCTCCCGAGCTCCTTACTCTTGGTCTCACTACATTCAGAAAAGAAGTAGGCATTGTAAAGGTATATTTTCTTCCCATGTGTAATTAGAAATAATGTATAAAGTAAACCTTCGCATCATGTGAATAAAACAGGTTTCTTTAAAATGTACTTGTGTGCTTCATCCACAAAGGATTACTTTTTAATTGGAAATGTGAACTTCTCAGGTTTTCCACTACATAGTGCCAAGTGTGATCACCATTAAAGGTGGTGACTGCCAAATCTCTCCATTTTAAGTACATTTTTCCTTTTGTAACTAATAAGTAATCTATAAGACAAGGTGAATATCCCGGTCTTCAAAAATTCATTCACTCAGTGTTTCCTTTTACAATTATACTTGACCCCTGAATAACATGTTTGAACTGGATAGGTCCTCTTACATGCAGATTTTTTTCAATATAATACAGTACTACTGTAAATGTGTTTTCTTTATAATATTCTTAATAACATTTCCTTTTTTCTACGTTGCTTTATTGTAAGAATACAGTATATAATGCAGATAATATACAAAATACATTAAATGACTGTTACTGTAAGGCTTCCAGTCAACAATAGGCTATTAGTAGTTAAATTTTGGGGAAGCCAAGATTTATATGCAAATTTTTGATTGCTCAAGGGTCAGCACCCCTGATCTACTCACTGTTCAAGGGCCAAATGTATATTCTTTTAAAGTAATTAAATGTGCTCCCGAGGAAGCTTTCAATTTAGAGAGCTATGAAAATTCCTTCCTTGCCCCACCCCAGATTCTGGGTCACATTTCCCAGAGGTAAGCTCTATTAACTGATTCTTGTGTATCCTTCTGGAAATTTCCAATATATACACAAACATTTATATATTTCTCTTTGTCTTTTTACCACAAATAGGATCAGATTACATATGCTGTCTTGCAACATCACTTACATGCTTTCTCCTAGATTTCTTTCCTATTACTACATTCATCTTATTCTTTTTAATGGCTCTAGAGAATTCTACTCACCATTATTATTTAACTAGTTTAACTAGTTTCCTAAATATTCTTTTTATTTATTTATTTATTTATTTATTTATTTTATTTTATTTTTTTTTTTGGAGAGGGAGAGACAAAGATGAGGTGAGAGGAAGAGGCAAAGGGAAAGAGTACCTTAGTCAGACTCTGTGCCCACTGCAGAGACCTACTTGGGGCCCAATCTCACAACCCTGAGATCATGACATGAGCCGAACTTGAGAGTCAGATGCTTAACCAACTGAGCCAGCCCGAAATTGAGAGTCAGATGCTTAACCAACTGAGTCCCTCCTAAATATACATTATTATAGTTTTCATTTATAGTTTTATATGATATCAAACAATGCTATGATAAACACCGTTGCATATGTAACTTTGCATGCTTTATACAAATAACATTTGGAAGAAAAATTGCCAGAAACATAACCACTGGGTCCAAATATATTTAATTTTTTCTCTTTTGATCAATATTGCCAAATTTTCTTTCAAAATTGCATCAACAGCAATGCTGCTTCCTCATAACTTTTTTCCTCATCAACAATGGACATTAGCAGATTTTTAATCTTTGCTAATATGAGAGGTAAAAGAAAAACAATAGCTCATTAACGTTTTCAGTTTTATTTTTATAAATGAAAAGGTTAATAAGCATCTTGTCATGAATTTATTAGACATTTGAAATCTTTCTCCTATGAGTTACTTATTTAAAATCTCTTTTTTTCTACTAGGTACTCCTAATGAAGAACAATAGTTAATATTTTAAGCTATTTGTTTGAAGAAATATTCAACAAGCTTCATTATAATATTAATAAAATATTATCTTATTTGGTAATCTGCACCTAAAAACCTCCCTCCCTACCCCCCACCCCCGTAAAAAGTTGTAGTTCCTGGAAGTATATATTTAATTTCACTATGTTTAACACACCTTTTTACCTACTTGACTTTTAGATCAAAAATACTTTTATAAATGTGCTAGAGAATTTCCTTTTAAAAGCTCCTCATCTCCTCTTCAAAAATTCAAATTTTATTTGCAAGTACTAGGAAGCAATTAAAAATTCAGAAATCACCATATTGATCTTTAGGTAACATTTTAGAACCACTCATTTCATCTACAGTTTTTTATTTAGTGCTAAACCAAGAAGGCATTTCCAAGAACAGGAAAACCAAAAATCTAAATTAAATCTATCTAAAGAAAGCACAGTACGTTATCTTTCACTATCACACAGGCTATATCTTTGTACTTTAAAAATCAATTTTGCATAGACCTGGACTAAACAGTCATGTGTTGGAGTGTGATAAGAACTTGCCTGATCAATGTAAAAAGCCGTCCCTGCTCGGATCTCTCGACGCTGTTTGAGATCGCTTTCAGTGGTGTCCCTTGACAGGGCAATGTATTCGACTTCCCGTTTGGTCAGCTCCTGCAGAGCAGAGGGTGAAATTGTTCCAAAATTTTAAATCAAATTCCCAACATGTGCTTTGGAGCCACTTATTCAACAATGCCACTGCCCTAGAGAAAAGCATCTTAAATGTTATTCTGAATTAAAACCTTCTGAGTCTTAGCTTTGAGAAAAATGCAAAACATTGAGCATTCATCAAAACATGCATGTACCTCTCTTCAGAGCTCTACTTTTGCTGCACCCAATAGTTTACTACTTAATAATGATTTACTTTTTAAGCAATAATAATCATAATCAGATCTTATCTTATTATCTTCTATACAATTCTTTTCAAATACCATGAGTGATGGCTTGCCGACTTGCTTTTTTTCACAAATGAGAGCCATTTCAGTAAGTAATGTTCACCTTTTTTTAAAAGGGCATCTAAATTAATGTAGTCCACTTACCAAGGTTTTCCAACCTTACATAATACACTGGGTTCACACTTTACCAAGTGTGAAAATAAGGTAAATATCAATAGTGAGATTAACAGAAGAGGGAAAGAAAACAAACATAGCTATTCAAGAAGGACAAAGATGAAAGGATGAAGGGGAGGAGGAGAGGGAAAAAGAATTCTTTCACAAAAAACAAACACTTTTGGTTTAAAGAGGAAACCATCCAGAATTCACTTCTTTTAGAATTTATTCATCCCTAATGTCATTTTGCCATACATGTGACAATCATGCACAAAAAGTTTTTAACATTATCCTTCATTTTACAACACTGAATTAAAAACAACAATGCTCTCCAATTGAATAAGGCATACAACATGTTGTTATTAAACAGGAAGAACAAATTAATTTACTGAAGTATAAAGAAAAAAATTGAATGAGCATGCCATTCATGGTAGAAGAGGATATTTCCACACAACAGAATGTTTTTTTCTCTGCCTCATCTCCATGTGATACTGATAAAAATAGGTTATTGTTGTCATTTTGTTCTTAGAAAATATGCTTGTTCCCATGCACCCATAAATTTAAGTATGTATGGAAAAAAGAAAGCATTTTAAACAGAGAAAGCATACGTCACAGTGGTGAAGATACGGTAATATCAAACAATATTTTTCTTTTTTTTTAAGATTTTATTTATTTATTCATGAGAGACACAGAGAGAGAGAGAGAGAGAGAGAGAGAGAGAGAGAGAGGCAGAGACACAGGCAGAGGGAGAAGCAGGCTCCATGCAGGGAGCCCGAGGTGGGACTCGAACCCGGGACTCCAGGATCAGGCCCTGGGCTGAAGGCGGCGCTAAACCGCTGAGCCACCCAGAGATCCCCCAAACAATATTTTTCTAAAGAAGAATGAACTGCCTGTGAAAGCACACTTGGACTAAAGCAGCAACTTCTCTGGTTAGTGGACACCCCCTTCTTGCTTCTGGAACACATCACTGGTGCCATAATATCTGTTTCACTGACTAGGTGAATGTGACTACTGAAAAACGCTGTCAAAACTGGTTGACAAGGTCATAGATACCTCTTGTTAAATTGTACCATGGTAACAACCCAAACTGCCACACCAAGAATATCATCCTCTGTCTTGACAGTTTCCTGGGTTTCTTCCTCGGGCCAGACAAACACCAAAGTCTCCCCAGCTGCTACTTCCCAGTAAAGGTCTGAGCAAGTTCACACACAGTACCAGGAGCAGCAGATGGAGGAAGCAGCAGTGGTCTGTTGAATCTTTTTGAGCTATCTATAAAACTCCCTCTGTGTGAATTAAATATAAAATAAACACAGCTATCAAATTATTTCTACTTAATTTCTCACTGGTTCAGTGGGCTTACCCCCAAATCTCTGTCTGTAAAGACTTCAACTCCTCTGGATATTACTAGGCATAGGATCTTATATCTAATGGCAACAAACCCACTGCAGAGTTTGTAGGGCAGCTTAGGCTATTAAGTTTTCCTATGTGTATTTTCACATCTTAAAGCTGCCTCAGCTCTGTTTCATAATTTAAAGTGTGTATTTTTAAAGATACAAGTTTCACACTCACAGACTTATACTGCATTTCTGAATCAACAAGACTCCCATAATCTCCTAGCCTTTCTCATTCCACATTCCTAACAAGCTTCAGGATCTTGCCAGAAACAAAATCAAAGTGAGATATCCTGATCTTTGATATGAACCAGGTAGAGCGATTCTCAGTAGCTGACTTGGTATTACTAAACAAGACACTTTTACCTTGTTTGTTAATAAAATGAAGATAATACTGTGATGTTCTATTATGCCTCACAAACTGGTTATAGGAACAAACAAAAGATATGAAAGGTATGGGTTCGAAGGAGTTAAGTTCTGATTTGTCCAATGTATTTTTATCGCCCTCACCCTACATGATTTTGGAAGTACCAAAATAAATTTACCACTGAAATAAAACAGTACACGAAGCATATTTCAGTAGCACAGAAATCAATTCTTTAATATCAAGTAACACAAGGAAGTTTAAAGCAAAGTTCTTCTCTTCATCCTACAAAGTATCTTCAGACAGAACTTCAGCTGATAGCATTCTTCTGCCCATCGATAGAACAATGCCTATTAATGCTGGCAAAGTAGGGGGAAAAAAGTCTTGTACAATTTTTTTTCATTTGTGTTGAAAATTTAATATTTCAATTCACCTCACAATCATACTCAGAGAACTACAAACATTTAAGAGGATAACAGGTCAAAAAGAGGTTTGAAGTCCATCATATAGTAGCTGGATAAAGCTTGAGTGAGCTATTTAATAAACTTGTTTTTTCATCTATTTAAAGGGAAAAAAGCATGTAACACATAGAGATATTTTACAAACCACAGGCTCCCTTTAAGGATCATATAACATCAAAAAGTCAAGAAAATTTGTTTGGCTTTTTAAAATGTGGATTTGAGATAAAAGAATAGTCCCTGAGTAATACAAAACTCAGTTTTCTTTTGTAATCTCAGAGTTTATGATCCTATCTGCCACTCATTGCCTGAATTTATATTTCTTTTTTTTTTAAGATTTTATTTATTTATGAGAGACAGAGAGAGAGGCAGAGACACATGTGAGGGAGAAACAGGCTCCATGCAGGGAGTCTGATGAAGGACTTGATCCCCAGACCCAGGGATCACGCTCTGAGCCAAAGGCAGACAGACACTGAGCCATCTAGGCATCCCAATTTATATTTCTCTTTTTTACCAGAGGTTGAGAACTTTTTAGTTACAGTAAAAATATCCTACTGCTATGAAAGATAAATGTACATTTCCTTCCCAGATAACTTATTCCAAACTCTTTATTCAACAAATCATCTTTCAACATGAGAATTTTTTTCAAGTAATGAGTAATCCCGATATTTTTGTAAATTCTTAGTTTATTTTAGAATATCACTAATCCAAATTAAGATCCTTAGGAATCCATAAAAATTGATTGCTCACCAGGTACTGCATAGCAATAGACCGTCGAAGAGGCCCAGGAGGTCCTATTAGAAAGACATCTTGCCCTAAAAGATCCTTCTGCATCATCCATTTTAGATGCTGAATTACAGATTGAACCACAGAGTCTGAAACTTCAAGGGGGAAAGAAAGATAAAATGAAATGCAAATCAGAGTACTACTTATAAATCTCCAAGCAATAAATGCATATAGTCTATTATATTTTAAAAAGCATATTTATCTATCTGTATACACATACACATTCATTGATATATACACCTGGTGAATTCTCACACTGCTCACACACAATAAAACCATTGTTATTAAGGTTAAAACAGGACAAAGTTTATGATCTCACGAAGAATCATATAATCCCACATTTAAAAGCTTGTAAGAACATTTGAATGATCACCTATAATGTCACCAAAGAAATAAAAGTGATTTTCAAGGGTGATATAAGGAACTAGAATCAATACCACAATTTTATAGCCCAATACTTTTGTTCTAAAAAGGGGACATGATCAAATCATCCCAGACAAGTCATGGTTATCATATTTTTTTTAAGATTTTATTTATTCATGAGAGACAGAGAGAGAGAGAGAGAGAGAGCGCGCATCAGAGGGAGAAGCAGGCTCCATGCAGGGAGCCTGATGTGGGACTCAATCCCGGGTCTCCAGGATCAGGCCCTGAGCTGAAGGCGGTGCTAAACTGCTGAGCCACCCGGGCTGCCCTGGTTATCATATTCTTTAAAAATTTAAGAAAACTATATTATAACTTTAAGTTGGCAATAGGTTGTGAGGGCTCACAGTAGAAGACGACTTCATTCCAATGCCCATCTAAGTCTACTGTTAAACCACCCATCAATCTGCTCATTTTCTGCCTAAGCATTCTGTAAATGTTTGAAGTAATACAATTAACTTGTGCTTGCTCATTTGTAAATCACCAGCGGCCCAGGAAGTGCATTCCTAGGTACATAAGAAAAACTCTTTTCCTTATACCTCAGGAGACATATGGAATACTCACAGAATGTTATTCAAAACCGAATATAACAAAGAAATATAAAACAATCATTTTTTTAAAAATTAAAATACAACTGGAGACTGGAAATGGATGAAATGCACATAAAAGAATATTACAAAAATATAACAAAAATGGAATGAACTACCACTACTTCCAATAATATGTTTAAGGTTTTTTTAAAAAAAAATATTTATTTATTTACTTGAGAAAAAGAGAGTGAGGGGGAAAGAGAGGGAAAGGGAGAGAGACAGAGAGAGAGAGAGAGTGCACCTGCGCACATAAGCTGGGGAAGGGGCAGAGGAAGAGGAAGTAGCAGACTCCCTACTGAGCAGGGAGCCTAGTGTGGGGGCTTGATCCCATGACCTGAGATCATGACTCTAGTGGAAAGCAGACGCTTAACTGACTGAGCCACCCAGGCACCCCAACATATTTAACTCTTAAAAGGTATAGTAATATTAAAAAACAAAAAAGGTGTAGTATTCAGTGAAAAAACTAAGTCACAGAATAAATCTCATATGATACTACTTTGATAATGCTCAATACACTAGCAAATTAAACTTATTAGAAGTAACTATATGTATAATAAAATAATGCTTGAGAAGCAAAAAAGCAAGAGAATGATAAATTGAGGATAATGGATACTTGGGCAGGGAATTAGATTCTCATGGAGATCTTCAATGGTGTTTGGTAATATTCTAGTTCCTAGATTGAATGTGGGTTACAGTGTTTCCTTTACTATTGTGTTGCATTTTACACATAAATACATACATATATACATATACATATACATATATGTATATCCTAAAAGTCCTTTATATGTGTTGAATATATACCATATTTTTTATACTTTGTTTAATCCCCCAGTGAGGTCATGAAAGAATTCAAAGATTAAACTAAGAACACTTACCAAGGCTAAAGCTGTGCTTACCCCACCAACCCCAACAGCACAACCTTACAAGTATAGTCTACTCCCCTACCCACAAAGCTAATGATTAATCATTGGAAAAAATAAAGATGAATTTCTGATTTTCTTATTCATGGTGAGATGACCAAGAACAAGGTTTGGGGCAGCAGGGCTGGTTTGTCATGTCACTGGGATCACATTAAAACATTCTATAATTTCCCCAAACCAAGTGCCCCTATGTCTGAACATCAGGAGACTCATCATCTAAGTGGAAGTGCTTGGCTTCTCTCCTGTCCTCTATGAATCCTCAACAACATGCACAAGGGAGCATATTACCCACAAGGAGGCAAAAACTGATCCTTGGAAGAGGGGCTGAAAAAAATTCTTAGGGACACCTGGGTGGCTCAGTGGTTAAGTGCCTGCCTTTGGCCCAGAGCATGATCCTGGAGCCCCAGAATCGAGTCCCACATCGGGCTCCCTGCATGGAGCCTGCTTCTCCCTCTGCCTGTGTCTCTGCCTCTGTCTCTCATGAATAAATAAATATATTTTTTAAAAATCTTAGATGTTACAATGGTCTGTTGTCCACTAAAGGCATATCGTATGTAAGATATATAGTTTATCTGTGGTATTGACATTTCATGAGATTGGAGAAAGACAACTGGGGGGTAAATATCCTCAGAAGAGCAAAAACGAAAAACAGATTGACAAACACTGCTCTAAGACCTAGACCATTTAGAATCTACCGAGGCGCTTCACGATGCTATGGAAGCAATTCACCTGAGATTGGAGATTCAACTTAATTTATAAATATTAATTGTCCACTTAAACTATTTTCTTTCCTACTTTAGGCTTAATTCCATCTTTGTGATATATTGTCTACTTTTTCTTATTTCAAGATGAGTCATTCTGTTTGCTGTTTAAGAAAATAATTAAGAAGCTCTAACTTTTCTATTATAAAATTACACAATGTTCCCTATCCTACAGATCTACTAACTCTTCTTATGCCAATATCAAATACATAATTAAAAACATAAACACTTTAGGGATTTTTTTCTTTATGTTTTTACAAATCCCAGCTTTGGCCACAGGCCCTGTCTACACTGTCCTTACAGTTTGGTTTCAACCCTTTGTATTCAGCTTTGGCAATGTGCCTGACCTTCCATTACCTGGACTTGACTATTTAAGATATGACATCTCCAAAGTTATAGAAGGTAAAGCCAAGTTGGTTTCTTCAGCTTCCTCCCACTGTTTATTATTTATAACTATCTGTAACTATTCATAATCACAGTCTCTATTTAGTTCCATTCTATTTTGAATGCCTTGACCTTGGAACTATATACATTTTCAAAACGTTTTTAAAGTTGAATGCAGCAGTTTCTAATCAAATGTGAGGTTTGCCCCTCACAAGTTGTCAGTGTCAATAAAGTGCTGAGGTTTAGGAATATTTTTTTCTTTTTAGCACACTCGTAAAGAATCAATTATACCTATAATTACGGAGCAGTTTGTATACCATGTACTTTCTTAAGTACAAGAGAAAGGCATGGAGTTATTTAAAGTAGGAATCCTGGTAACTGAGTTTAATTTTGTGTATGCTCAGGAGTACCTCACTCAACACGATCCTCATGTTGAGATCCACTGGCCTAAGGCACATCTGACAATTCTCAGCAATCCTTTCCTCTACTCTTGCCACTCAACCATGGTTCTCAACTAGTGGCAAAACTGCCACCACTGTATGCCTGCCAGAAGGCATTTGGAAATGTCTGGGGGTAATTTTAGTTGTTGCAAAGCTTTCGAGGATGAGGGATAATCTGGAACACTATTGACATTTAATGATACTAAATACAATGTCCAAGACAATTCCATATGCGCAATACGTCAATGGCACTCTTGTTGAGAAATACAGTGCCTGGGTTTGTTTTTTTTTCCCCAAGGTTTCTGTTGCTTGCGTACCACTAATGAGTTTATTTCTAATTAGTCACAATTAAGCCCTGAGGAAGAGCTCCTCTTAGTTTCCTCTAGCTTCTGAAAAATGAAATTGTCAGGGAGGCAAGTCAATAGTGAAAAAGTTTGGATTGAGCTGCTAGGTACCAAGAGATCTAAGGCTCTCATCACATTTCAGTTCTATGTAAGTTTCTTTCGTACAGCTGGCCTTGTAGTCTATACTCTACCTCCAGTAAGACTTCTCTTTTCCCTTACTTTTTCCTTCCCCAATAGACAGGGATAATAATAATAATAATAATAATAATAATAATAATAATAGAAGAAGAAGACGACGACAACAACGACGAAGACAACAGGGATAATAATAGTCATAATTTATTGCATCCTTTTCATGTACCAGGTGAAAATACAAATGATTTTTCATACAGGATCTCTTTTGGAACTCACAACCACCCTGGGAGATAGACTATACTGTGTCAGGATACAGAATCAGGCCAAACTGTTCAAATCCCAACTCTGCTGTTTACTAGCTTTGTAAACATCAGTTATTTCAACACTCTGTGCTCAGTTTCTCCAGCTGTATAACAGATATAACAAATGTACTTATTTATAAGGCTATAATGAAGATTAAATCAGGCACTTAGAACAGTGTGTGGTAATAGTGCCATATAAGCATTCTTTAAATATTCATTACCTACCTTTCACGAATAAGAAAATCAAAGTTCTTGAGGTGCTATCATTTACCCACAGTTCCTAAGCATATAAACCAGGACCTAGACCTAAGCTTTTGAGTTCAAAGTCTGCACTTTAGCCATTATGTCCTATTGCCCCTCCAAAATCTTTTTAACAGGCACTATCTTCAGATCCAAGACTTTCCCTACAAGTGTGAGCCTCATGGGGCTACATCAAATTTAACGGACTTGCTTTTCTGGACATTAATTCTATTTCTTGGCTTTTGAGGAGGACAATGATATCATGCTTTACTTCTTTTATTGAAATTTCCAATTCATTTTGTTGTTTACATTATGAGAGGACTTGTTTTTCTTAAAAAAAAAAAAAAAAGAAAAGAAAGAGAAAGAGGGAACTCTCATTTTTTATTCATATTTTAGCATAGTCTATTTTGTCAAAGAAAATATTTAATTTGTCAAAAAATTGTATTACACTACTGAAAGAAAGCATCATGTACTGCTGTGTGGTGTGTCTGTGGTGTATTTTACATTAATGCTTAAAACTAGCTGTATTTTTAGGATGGCCTCAAAAAACCATGAGTCATACTTAAAAGCATTCCAGAAATAGAAACAAGATGTAAGACTGTACATTACGAACATCTGCAAAACAAACTGCCAAACTGCCATGCATAACCTAATATAAACACAGCCCTGTGCTCAAGAGAAAACCCTGACTTCAATGTTTTTAGGCACAAGATGCTACCTTCCAGAAGTCCACATAATGATAAACTGATGTCAAAATAATACCAGAGAGCTTGATCCTATATTCTAACATTTCCTTCCCTATGTAAAAATAAAACATCTGGTTCATGTTGGGCTACATTCCATATTCAATCCCTAGCCAATACTTTTTTCAAAAAAAAAAATATGTACTATTTTTGCCCAGGCATATTCAAGGGCTTTAAAATAAGTCTATTAAAGGAATCCAGATTATAATTTTCTCCCTCCCCAGACTTAAATTTGTCATACATGTAAAGATTAAAATTAAATTTTCAGAAAATTATGCATAGTTCTAATTTCATTATAATAAGTCCTTTAAAACTAGTGATGTTTTCTAAGCATCTCAAGGAGCAACATATTATAATGGAGGGGAAAAAAAAGGCTTTGAAGCCAAACAAACCTAGTTGTGATTTCTCATCCTGTCCTTTATCAGTGTCCTTGGACAAGAATTCTGAATCTTCTGGGCTTAAGTTTTCTTATTTTCAAAAGAGTAGTACTAATAACACTTATCATATATGACTATTATGAGGATTACAGGTAAAGCACCATGTCAAACCCCTCAGCCAGTGAGAACCACCAAAGGAAAGATATTAAAGCCTTATCCTCACCTGCAAAATCCTCAACCTGATGTGCATCCTAGACAGCAGGCTGCACAGTGTGGATTTGGTGGTAATGAATGGGCTTCTGGATTTATACTCAAATAACCTTCTGGACCTAGAGCCCACCCTGAAGAAATAAAGGAGAAAGGAACCCAATATTTACCACACCCCTAACTAGTAGAGCTTATGTTAGGTATTCTTCATGGCATTTTATTTTACACACCACAGTTATCCTACAAAATAGTATAGAAAGAATTTGAACCCAAGCCTGCCACACACCCCTGCATTCATTCCTACCACATCATGAGAGATTTCAAAAGAATCACATCTAATCTTACTGCAAGTATACTTTCATTTACTAAATAATCACCTATCACTCTACTTGGATAAAATGGACGTCAAAGTAAAAACATACAGTATGTTTAGAACTGAAATCCTCATTATTTACCATAGGCTAACTTAACTAAGAAATTAAATCATTCACATAACTACATTTGTTAAGGAGCTACTATATAGGCTTAGCACCAAGAACACAAAAACGAATATTAATAAGGTCCTCTAAATGTGTCAAAGGAAAACAATGCATATATATATAAAGCCTCAGTTTACATGAACCCATTCATCTATAATGTAGACTGATGAGTCTGATCCAATATAGCTATAATCAAAAAAAATTTTTTAGATTTTATTTATTTATTCATCAGAGAACGAGAGAGACAGAGACATAGGCAGAGGGAGAAAGAGGCTCCCTGATGTGGAACTCGATCCTGGAACTCCAGGATCATGCCCCAAGCCAAAAGCAGATGCTCAACCGCTGAGCCACCCAGGAGTCCCACTATAATCAAAATTAAATGAGAAGTACATGGGATCCCGGGGTGGCTCGGCGGTTTGGCGTCTGCCTTTGGCCCGGGGTGCGATCCTGGAGTCCTGGGATTGAGTACCGCATCGGGCTCCCGGCATGGAGCCTGCTTCTCCTTCCTCCTGTGTCTCTGCCTCTCTCTCTGTCTATCACTTTAACTAATAAACAAACAAACAAACAAATAAATAAATAGGAAGTACAATATTGGCCAGCACAGTACTCAGCATAGAAAGGGCATCCAATTTTTGTTAAAACAGGAAAAACACACCAAAATTCATTAAATAAATGGAAGCATATTCTTGTGCAATGGTTGTCAAGCTGTTTTTTTTGTGTAAAGATATCAGAATAAGACTATATATATACACATATATATGCATGTTTTTCTTGTATTTGCATACAGAAATACAGAAAAGATACCCCTGAAACTAATAATATGGCAATATTATTTCATAATATTTGGCATATATATTATGCCAATAATATGGCATAATATTTCATAATAGTATGAATGGCAACAGAGGTGAAACTAAGATTTCTCAATGTGCACTTTTTTATATTGTTTTGGTTTCTGAACCACATAAATGTATTATTTCTGGGCAGCCCGGGTGGCTCAGCGGTTTAGCGCCGCCTTCAGCCCAGGGCCTGATCCTGGAGACCCAGGATTGAGTCCCACGTCGGGCTCCCTGCATGGGGCCTGCTTCTCCCTCTGCCTGTGTCTCTGCCTCTGTCTCTGCCTCTCTCTCTCTGTGTCTGTCATGAATAAATAAATACTTTAAAAAATGTATTATTTCTACAAAAAAATAATGTTACCTTTTTTAAGTCAAGTTTTAGAAAATATTTGAGATAGGAAAATTTCTGTAATTTAATGCATTATGAAAATGATCACAAAATTGTACATATAGAACATTTTCCTAAATAATGTATGTAAATAGTCATTCATAAAAACACTGTGTAGATTTATTTATAAGATTTGACTCACACGAAGTATGTTTTCTGACCAAAATTAAATTGGAAATTAATGATAAAAGTATCTTTGGAAAATCTCCAAATATTTAGAAACTAAATAGCACACTTGTGAATAACACATCAGGTCAAAGAAGAAAAAAGGGAAATTGCCAACCACATGGAACAAAGAAAGTGAAAACACAATGTATCAAAATTTATGGCATGCCAGGAAAGCAGTATTTAAGGAAAATTTTATAGCACTAAATGCTTATATGGAGAAGAAGGAAGGATTTCAAGTTAATCACCTCAGCTTCTACCTTAAGATACCAGAAAAAGAGCAAGTTAAACCCAAAGAAATGCAATTTATACTGATCAGAGCTTAAATCAATGAAATAGAAAATAAAATAATTTTTTTAAAAATCAACGAAACCAAAGGCTCATTCTTTGAGAATATCAATAAAATTGACAAATCAGGAAAGACAGAAGAAACAAATTAACAAAATCAGGAATATGAGATGGGGGTTGACATGAGTACAGATATTTCCAATACTGAAAGGAGAATCAGTGAATATTATGAAAAGTTTTATGCCAATACATTCTACAACTTAGATGAAATGGACAAATTCCTTGAAAAACAAATTCCTTAAAAAAGTCAGCTCTTCTTGGGGTACCTGGGTGATTGAGTTGATTAAGCATCCAACTCTTGGTTTCAGCTTAGGTCACAATCTTGTATTCATGGGATCCAGCCCTGTGTCTAGCTGGGCACTGAGCATGGAGCCTGCTTGAGATTCTCTGTCTCTCCTCTCCCTTGGTCCCTCCTCTCCCCCCACCCACTCTCGCAAGCACATGCTTGCCACTCTCTCTCTCTCTCTTAAAAAGAAAAAAAAAAAAGGCAGCTGTTTTTCAGCTAATACAAGAAAAGTTAACTTCAATAGCTATATCGAACAAAGAAATTGAATTAGTTAAAAATCTTCCCATAAAGAAAACCCCAGGCCAAGATAGCCCCAAGGTGAAGTCTACAAAACATTTAAGGAAAAAAGCCAATTTTATACAAACTCATTCAGAAAACTAGAAAGGGGGAAACACTTCCCAATTCATTCTATGAGACCAGCATTGCCTGAATACCAAAATCTGACAAAGACATCACAAGGAAATTGTTATGGACTGAATGCATGCCTCCAAAATTCATATGTTGCGATTCTAACTCCCAACATGAGTATTAAGGGTACTTCTATGTTGAAATTAAAAAACAATACCACTTATAATAACATCAAAAAATATGAAATAGTTGAATGATGACTGACAAAATGTATACAAGACCTGTACATTGAAAACAACAAAAGGGTGCCTGCACAGGTCAGTCATTTAAAGGCCAAGGTCATGATCTCAGGATCCTGGGATCAAGCCCTATGCCAGGTTCCATGCTAGGCAAGGAGTCTGCTTAAGATTACCTCCTTCCTTCTTCCTGCCCCTTCCTGCCTGCCATGCCCTTCTATCTCAAAGAGGAAAAACAAAAAGCAAAACAAAACAAAACCATTACTGAGAGAAATTAAAGATGTAAATAAATGAGGAGATATACCTTGTTTATGGATTGAAAAGCTCAAAATTATTAAGATATCAAGTATCCCCAACATGATGTACAGATTCAATGCAATTCCAATCAAAATCTCAGCAGGCTTTTTGTGGAAACTGACAAGCTGATCCTAAAATCAGATAGATGCAAAGGACCTAGAAGCCAAAACATCTTTGTAGAAGAGCAAAGATGGAAGACTAATGTTACCTGACTCAAGACTTATTGCAATACTATAATAATCAAGATAGTGAGACTTTGGTGTCAAGGCAGGGATCAATGGAACAGTCTAGAAATAGACTTAAATTATATATGAACAACTGATTTCTGGCAAAGGTACAAAGGCAATTCAGTGGAGAAAGGATAGTCTTTTCAGGAAATGGTTCTGATATAATTAGATAACCACATGTAAAAACAAACTTTGACTCATACCTTATATAAAATGATCTTTGACCCACATCATGTATAAAAATTATTTTAACACGGATAATCTAACTAAATGTAAATTGTGTATACAACTGTCAAGACATCTAGGGAAAAAAATGTGACCTCTGGTTAGACAAAAATTTCCTAGGTATGATACCAAAACCACAATCCATAAAAGTAAAAACTGATAAATTAGATCTCACTAAAATTTAACACGTCCGCCCTTCAAAAGACACAATTAAATAACTTAAAAGACAAGTCAGGGATCCCTGGGTGGCGCAGCGGTTTGGCGCCTGCCTTTGGCCCAGGGCGCGATCCTGGAGACCACGGATCGAATCCCACGTCAGGCTCCCGGTGCATGGAGCCTGCTTCTCCCTCTGCCTATGTCTCTGCCTCTCTCTCTCTCTCTCTCTATGTGACTATCATAAATAAATAAAATTAAAAAAAAAAAAGATTTAAAAAAAAAAAAAAAGACAAGTCACCAACCAAAAGAAAATATTTGCAAGTCTTATATCTGATAAATTTCTTATATCCAGAGCATATGAAAAACTCTCAAAACAACACAAACAACCCAATTAAAAAAAAAAAGTGGGCAAAAGGTTTGAACAGATACTTCCAAAAAATATACAGATGGCAAATAAGCACATAAATAAATGCTCAACCTCACTAGTCACTAGGAAATGGAAATTAAAATTACTATAATATACCACTACATACTGATTAGAATAGCTGAAATTAAAAAGACTAGCCATACCAAGACCTGGCAAGAATGTAGAGGAACTAGAACTCTTATACATTGCTGGTAGAAATGGAAAATGACACAACTACTTTGGAAAACAGAATGGCAGTTTCCTGAAAAGTTAAATATCTACTATGTGATATAGCCATTCCACTCCTAGGTATTTACATACACGAGAAAAAAGAAAGTTTTATGTCCATATAAAGATATACATGAATGTTCAGAGCAGCTGTACTTCAAGAGCCTCAAAATAGTAACAGTGATGTCCATCAACAGATGAATGAATGAACAAACTGTAATTACTCAGCAATAAAAAGTAATGAACTATTAAGACATGCAACATGAAAGAACCTCAAAATAATTATGCTAAGTGATAGAAATCAGACAAAAACAGAGTATATATTATATGATTCCATTTATATAAAATTCTAGAAAATCCAAATATATCTACAAAGCAGATCAATGATTCCCAGAAAATGGAAGAGCCAGGGGGCATTTTAAAGGGGTACCAGTACACTTTGGGGGGTGATGAATTTATTTGATCAATATTTTAACTACGGTGATGTTTCATGGTTACATACATATATCAAAACTTATGAAACTGAAAAATAACCAACTTATTAAACTGTACATTGAAATATGAAATTTAGGGATTCCCTGGGTGGCGCAGCAGTTTAGCGCCTGCCTTTGGCCCAGGGCGCGATCCTGGAGACCTGGGATCGAATCCCACATTGGGCTCCCGGTGCATGGAGCCTGCTTCTCCCTCTGCCTATGTGTCTCTGCCTCTCTCTCTCTCTCTGTGACTATCATAAATTAAAAAAAAAAAAGAAAGAAAGAAAGAAATATGAAATTTATTGTATCTGTAAATTATACTTAGTAACATTTTTAAAAGATTAAAATATCACATTAAAATGTTAACAGAGTTTATAATTAGAGTTATAAATGATTTCAGTTTTATTCTTTTGCTTTTCAGTATTTCAGTATCCAAATTTTTTTCTATTAGTTGCATTTGATTTCTATAATAGGAACAAAAATGTGTGCATTTCTTTAGAAATACCACATTGCAAAGTAATAATAGCCATACTGGAAGTACAGAATAACTGATACACAGGGAAAGTAGTAATATGATGGGTAACATATATTAGAATATCTTGACTAATCAACAGATCACAATTTAACACCCAAAATTCAATTTGCAACTCAGCTTCTTATAAAGTTCTTATCATCCATAACATATTGTTACATTGTGATAATTTACTGAAGACATCTTTGCTGGTCTTAGGGTAGCTAGTCATATTCGTGATAAGACTATACCAACCAAAAACATAAAATAAAACCAAAGATATGACCTTTAGTATAAACACATCTCAGAAGAACCAAGAATTTTTTAGGCCCTGTCAAATGAGTCCAAGTTCTCTAAACATAAAGCATGAACTTTTTATTTCTATGACTCAGGTCATAGAAAAAGTGATTATAATAGATGTATTCTTTAGTAAGTTTCACTTTAAACATGAGGGCTTTATTAGCTATTTTTAAAGTTACAATCTAATACATACTTACTGTAATGAAGAAAAAAAAATCCAAAAATGTAAAAAGAAAAATGATCTCTCTTGACCCCTTCCATTCGCAGCCTCACTCCTAACCAAATGCCCTCAAAAAAAAATCAAAAACCTGGAGTGTAACCTTCCACACTTTTTTCTGCATACAAAAGGATGTATAATGTACCTATGAAAGGTGTTTAAGCTGTTAAAAGAAAAATAGTATCAGACTTCATATACTACCCTAAAGTCTGCTAACTTTTGTTTTTCAGTCTGCAACTTTTGCTTAACAATATGGCATGGCCACCCTCAAGGTCCACAGATAAAAATCTAACATTCCTTTTTAACAGCTCCAAAAGATTCCATAACACGGGTAAACAATAATTTATTCAACCATTCCTCTACTGACACACTCATTGCTTCTAGTTTTTGTTACTATCAATAACACCAAAATGCTACAATACATATTGTGTACCAATACCCTTTATATATTGACTTTTTTTCCTTAATGAATGGAACCTGAAAAAGAAACTGCTACATCAAGGTACACATATTTTTTATTTTAATAGTCACTACCATATTACTTTCCAAAGAAGCCCTATCAACTCACATTTCTACCAGCAATGTATGACAACACCTTTTCCCTGCAATCTTGTAGGTAATGGATAGTATAATACTTTCTGTTTTTTAAGATTTATTTGACAGAGAGCAAGTGTTCGCATGCATATGCAAGCAGGGGTAAGGGCAGAGGTAGAGAATCTTCAAGCAGACTCCCTGCTGAGTGTGGAGCTCCACACAGGGCTTGATCCTACATCCCATGAGATCATGACCTGAGCCAAAACCAAGAGTCCTATGCTCAACCGACTGAGCCACCCAGGTGCCTCTATAATACTTTTTAATCTTGGCCCAGGTGATACATGGAAATTCCTATTTTATAGTATAATTTGCATCTCTCTAACTATTAAGAAGGGTTGGAGCATACGTTCATATACTCATTGGCCACTTGGATTCCCTCTCCTGTGGCATGCCTATTTAAATTCTTTGCCTATTTTCTACTGGATGATATGATGTTTCTCATCAATTTGTAAGATATATTTGTATATTAAGGGTATTAATCCTCTATCTATCTATCATATGTGTTAGCTATCCATTAAAATGTCACTTTTTAAGGGGTTTACTACCTGAATTCATTTTCTCTTTCAAACAATGTCATCGTTAGCAGTTAAATTACCACATAGATCCAAAGAAGCCTATTTATACGTTACATAATTCAAAAATTGTGCATCTGCAATGAAAGTTGCAGAAAGCAGCAAAGAAAATAAAAGGTAACAAAATGCATCAAGAAATGCTGTCTTTAGCATGTTGCCTAGGAGAAAGGAGACGAAAGAAAATTTAGGCACTGAATGAAGGCTACTGTAGTGACTCTGGAGGAGACTTCAGGCCATGGTACACAGCTTTAAGAGTTGATGGGACTCTTCCCTTTGAGGGCTCTACTCTACAGAAATCTCAACTGAAATCTTTGTCTACAAGTAAATTTTCATGTAGTGAGTAGCAATTAGTACACTACTGAAAATAAGGCAAATCTCAAGGATCGAACGCTTTGCTCCTCAAACTATTGTTGAAGCTCTGACTCTATTCTGTAAGTGATTCTTAATTAACACCTTCCTGCAGGCCTTCTGTGTAAGCTTTGCCACTCATTCATTAAAACTGACAAGCAGCTGAAATGATCGCGGACATTATCCACAGACAAAAAAAATGACCATTTTTTCCATGCTACTGTCATTTACACGTTGATGAATTCTCAAACCTCTTGAAATTATTTACAAACATCCCTGTCCCCCAAAAAATCTTTCACATGGTCGACTTTATGCCAAAAATCACCACTTTAAAAGCACCATGTTGTAATTCTTGCATAAAACCTTTGTGTGCCCTAATTGCTTGGAAATGAGTTCAGTGTGTCCAGTAAACCTTAAACGACCTCACATATAATTGGTCCACTGACTGCAACAAGAAGATTATGTAAGGAAGCAGAAATATACTCTGAAGTCAACTTTAAAGACATCTATTAAAAACCTGCTACCCTGGAGCATAACTTCATAAGGCGAACACTGGAAGAAATACCAGCTTGATACACTATAGTTTAACTTCAAGAATAAAAGCATGAAGGAACCCTTTTTCAACAGCTAACAATTTCATCTAAGGCTTGAGATTCGGTTTTCATACAAAAAAGTAAAAATCTTCAATTACCCACTTGAACACTTGCAGGAGTGAGACTAGGGACTAAGATGGTAAGTGGGAGTTATAATGGTTAAGGCAGGAGGTGACAAGACCTAGATAATAAAAAAGCTGAAGAACAGTCTAACTCCTCTGTCTGTTATGTGCCCGGCACTGGGCTAAATGCCGTGTCCAACCCTGTTCAAGTAAGAAGCTGACGACCAACTATAAAATATAAGCATTCATTGTCTCAGTTGAATGGTCAGTGAATTAAGAAATTTTACTTTCATAAGGTAATACTGCTTTCACATGGTTCTAAACTGAATTTTAGACTACTTGAGAATATTCCCAGTCTACAGCATCTCTGTCAGCTAATAAGATCTCTGCCACTTCTATTAAAAAGATGTTAAATATGAGTATCAGGGTTCATGTTTTGACACTGTAATTTTTTATTTCTTCATTACTAGAAGACAATAATTGATTTTCAGTGCTCTTGGAAAAGACAGAAGTAAAATAGCATTGCCATGCCTCAACTATTTCAATATTTTTCAGTTTTCAATATTTTTCATACTCTTAAATTCCAAAGGAGTCACTTAACAGACCAATCTTCTCTGCATTCTCAAATTTAAAGAAAAGTAGCCAGAAATACTGTAACAGATTTTTTTTTTTTTGTAACAAATTATTAAAGAAAAATCAAACTGAAGTCAGGAAATCTGGGCTTTTGCTACTAATTAGTCCTCTGACCTCTTTCTTATGGTCCTACTTTCCTGATTATGAAATGAGTTTCAAAGAGGATAATAATTGCTAAAGTTCCTTTTCTTAACAAAAGTCTGTCTTTTTATGTTTCATTTAAAAATGTTAAATATGCAAATAGCAAAGAGTTAAATGGAAGCATAAATATGGGTAGGAAAGTAACAGGGTATCAAACTTCAACAAAACACCATTTTCAAAATATAAAGTAACTCCAAAAGAGGTTAAAAAATAATATAGATATTAATTATAAATATATATCAATCATAAAAATAATATATATAGATATATATCTCAAAGTTCTCTCATAACCAAAATCCATTATCCCCAACCAGTCATGTAATAGCAAGAGTAAAGCCAAACAACTATGGCTTTTCCGTCATGGAAACAGTCCCTGAGAGAGAGAGAAGTAATTCAAATAATATGATACTTGAACGGAATATAGTAAATAAATGCCCCAAAACATGTTTTATTAATAAATAAATAATCAAATCCAATCAATATGTAGCAACAATATGCTTACGGAGATATTTAAGATTTTAATTGACTTATTAGCTCAGCAACTTTTCCTATTTCAAGTTAACCAACTCCCAATAGTCTTTTCCTTACAAATGGGTGCTGTTGCTCATACAAAAGACAGAAACAATGTTAATAACTTACTACTGGGTAAAACATGCTACTATCACTTTGATATACAACTATTACTATATCTAAAGATACTTGTGTTATGAATATGGTGGGAACAATGATGAACGCATAGCAAGCACAGAAAATGCAAACTGAAGTCTATACACTATCCAATTGCTTTCAATATAAACTCTCTTCTGATAAATTTCAAAGAGTAAACTACTAACAACTAAACAGAAAAGAAGTGAAAAATTTTGATTGCATAACAAATGTATGAAAACAGCAATAAAAAGTCAAAGTATGCTAAACTAGAAAATGTTGAGGGTTTTTCTTTGTTTGCTTTTCTAGGGGTTTTTTTGATGACAATATATTTGAGTTTTACTGTATTTAAAAACTGATACCTTCTATACATGGAACTTGATCTAAGCCAACCTCTACTATGCTGCCCCCAGTCATTTGCAAAATATGAAAACATGTTCATTCAAAGCCAATGTTTGTAAGACTTAAAATTGATTGATAATATTACTAAGATCACTAGTAATGATTCCCTCCAGATTCATTTTTTAAGGGTATAACTGAATGAAGATGTAGATGTTTTTAACGTATCTCTTAAGCAGAATCATACCAACCCTTAGTATTAACCATATTCAACAGTGTTACAGTCATAGGATAATGGGAAATAACGAGGAACAGAATCAGGAGATTAAGGAAATGACTGTGTCAGGGGCTCATATTTATTGAGTACTGTGTGCTGGGCACTATCTTACACATTTCACGTAGGCTATTTGATTCCTATGTGATATTTGAGGCTTATAATACATCCATTAGGTTGAAATGATTGTACCCATAGTATCAAGGAGATTTGGAGCAGTTAAAGGACTATAGAAACTCACACATGGAAGGAAGGAAGGAAGGAAGGAAGGAAGGAAGGAAGGAAGGAAGGAAGGAAGGAAGGGAGGGAGGGAGGGAGGGAGGGGAGGAGAGGTGGGAGGGAGGGAGGGAGGTGACTTTCTAAAAAACTAAGAAATCAAAAAATACCTCAAGAAATAACTAAAGAATAAAGTAAAAAAGCACTAACTAGAAAGCCTCCTGTGTCCGACTGCCGCTTCCTTTCCTTTCCTATCCGAATCGGCAGTGGTAGTTTAAGGGGAAGGAATTCCAAAGACGTTCCTTTCCTATGTCTTTGGGGTACCGATATTCATTCTAAAAGAGTACAGATAATTTTTTTAAGTTTTTTTTTAAGATTTTTTATTTATTTATTCATAGAGACAGAGAGAGAGAGAGAGAGAGAGAGAGAGAGAGGCAGAGACACAGGCAGAGGGAGAAGCAGGCTCCATGCAGGGAGCCTGACGTGGGACTTGATCCCGGGTCTCCAGGATCACACCCCAGGCTGCAGGCAGCGCTAAACCACTGTGCCACAGGGGCTGCCCAGATAAAATTTTAAACATAATCCTCCTCCTACCAAATAGATATTTACATACAGAACACAAACTATGTAACAGTTTTCCTACCTTCTCTCACCAGTGGATATTACCCCTCACTTCTGAAGTTCATTATAAAAGTCAGCTACATTCATCATAAGAAAAGATACAGAAATCAGGGGGAAAATGAGTGTTTTTTTTTTTTTTTCAATTATCATGTAAGGTGTTAAAATCTATTTTGTTAAGTTTTCTCTAGGTAAATACAACAGTTTCTTAAAGATTTAAGAGTCCCTAGGCTCACCTCCAGAAAAGAAAACCTATCAATTACAATATGATTAGGCATAACCAGTAAATAATGAACATTAAAAACAAATGTTCCTGACTCCCCCACTTCTAGTTAGGATGAAGAGAGTTGAAGAGAATTTTACTTTCAACCTAACAACCAGAACAGGGCAGTTGATCTGTAAAACTAAGTTTCCTAAAACCCGTCATAAAGCTAAGAATACAAAGAAATCTGAATGAACTAGATTCTAGAGAGTAAGGAGTAACTTCAGGGAGAGAAGAAACCCACAGCTTACTTTAATACCCAGTAGGATGGCAGGAGGAGGAGGAATCTGACCTAGGTGTATCAGGATAAGCAAGCTGAACTTTCAGCAAACTTAAAATGGCCACACACAAGGTGACATGACTAATCAACCTACTGAGAAGTTTCAGTCATGAGAGGATCTGCACCTACCCACTAACTGGCACAGGAGCGAACACTAATACCCAGACACAATGGCAAGAACGGAGAGGTTATTCTTCCTGAAGCATGCTGGACCTTTTGTGAGTCCAAGGCGACAAACCACAAGGCTGGGGATGGGACAGAAAAAGCAACAGAAATCCCTCCAAGGCGCTTCATGTCTTTATACCGTATAAGGCAGCAGTTCTCAAGGATGGTGCTGGGCAGAAATGCTGATATAAATTCTTCTGCAGCACTCTTGGCCTTCATTGATATGGCCTCTGGAGGCCAGAGGCAGGGCAACAGCATCAAGAGAGATCTGGGTTGAAGCAAGCGGAATATAGGACTAAATGGCAAAGTTCCCCAGCAATCCAAAGATGCAGCTCGACAAAGAGAGACTAGCCATGGTTTGTAGAGCTGAAAATTCAGCTAGAAAGCATAAAGAAAGCTCTGGAATCTCACCAGAATTCACATCCCAAACATTACTAAGAAAATCCTGATCTTTTCCTCAATACCTTTGAAGGCAGAGATAAATGGGATCTAACTAATCAACAACAAAGCCCAGTCCCAGCTCAAGCACGTATTAATTTGACTCAGCATTCCTCCTCCAGTGGTCCCCACGCCCCCCACCATAGACATGGGGCTGAGCAGATGAAGAGGCATGCCCTTTTTGGGCGTAAATATCATTTACTTCAGTCTCTACTTCTTTTATACACAATGTCTGGCATACAATAAAATATTATGAGACAGAGAAGAAAATGTGATCTATATTCAAAAATCAATAAAAGCAGTTCTAAAAATGGCCTATATGCTGGAATTATTAGACCATGAAAAATGTTAAAATATCACATGCAAAAGGAGGACAACACGAATGTATTCAAGTATGAGAGATGGAAAATATAAAGAAAAACTGAATGAATGTAGAAATGAAAAATATACTAGCAGAAATGAACGAATCAACAGGTGGGATGAACACAAGACTGTACAAAGCTGAAAAGAAAATCAATCAACTTAATTATGGTCAAGAATTTTCCAAAACCGATTAAACTTATTAACCCAGAGACTCAAGTTGCTCAGAGAAATGCAAAGAAGATAAATTCAAAGAACACACCGAGGTACACCAAAGCCAAACTTCTAGTTAAAAAAAGAAAAACTAAAAAGAAAAATTTAAATGCAGATAGAGAAAAAGGGCAAATTACAACTATTAGTACAACAAAAATGACAGCTGACTTTTTATTGGAAACAATAGAAACCAGAACATAATAAAATGGTTTCTTTAAAGCACAAAAAAGGAAACAAAACCCAAAACAAAACAAAAACTTGGCATTCTATATCCAGTGTGTTGGGGGGGGGGGGGGGGGAATTCCTTTGAAAATGAAAGCAAAATAAAAACACATGTTAAGATGAACAACAGATGAAGGGCACCTGGCTGATTCAGTCGGTAGAGCATGCAACTCTTGATCTCAGGGTTGTGAGTTTGAGTTCCACCTTGGGTGTAGAGCTTACTTTAAAAAAAAAAAAAAAAAAAAAAGAGGAGTGCCTGGGGGTTCAGGGGGTTAAGCAACTGACTCTTGATTTCAGCTCAGGTCATGATCTCGGGTCTTTAGATTGAGCCCTGCATCTGGCTCTGCACTCAGTGGGTGATCTGTTTAAGATTTTCTCTCTTTTCCTCCACCCCTCCCCCTGCTCATGCTCATGCTCCCAATCTCTCTCTCTCTCAAAATAAATGAGTAAAATCTTTAAAAAAAAAAAAAGAAAAGAAAAGAAAAGAAAAAGACAACAGATGAGAGAATTCCTATCACAAGCCTACTAAAAAGAAGCGCTAAAAAAAACACTATTCTGGCTGAAAGGAAATGCTTTCAGATGGATGTCTGACTGCAGGAAGAAATGAAAAGCAACATAGAATATTAAAATATGGGTAAATATTAAAAACTTTAAAAATAACCTCTATTTTATACATATATATTAAATTTAAAATTCCATTGGTTGCCTAAAATAAAAAATAACAATATTGTGGTGTTCTTAGCATATGCAAAATTAAAATATATGATAGCAAGACTACCAAGGTTATGAGAGGTATAGGAAAGTATAGTGTTGAAATGTTACCATTGTTCCTAAAATATATCTTTATTTGAAAGTAGACTATGATAAGTTCAAGATGTATATTATGATCCCTAAAGCATCACTCTTCAATAGAGTACTGACTAGTCATGTGTTGCTATTTAAATTCAAGTTTAAATTAATTAAAATTAAATAAAATCTAAAATTAGTTTCCTTAACTGCACTGTTCACATTTTGAATGGTTAATAACCACATGTGGCTAGTGCCTGCTATAGTGGACAACACAAATATAGAATATATCCATCACTTCAGAAAGTTTCATTGGACTGAACTATACTGGAAAAAGAGGTGTAACTAGATAGCTAATGGAAGAGACAAAATGGAATATATTATCCCTGAAGAGAAGAAGGGATGTATATAAAAATATAAACAGGAGAAAGAGCAAAATACCATTAAGATGGTTGACTTAAACACATCTACATCAATAATTATATTAAATATAAATAGGGTGAACATTCTATTTCAAAGAAAGAGCTTGTCAGAATGGATAAATAAGCTGCTCATAAGACACACTTGAAATATAAAGGCACAGACTAGCTGAAAGTAAAAGAATGAAAAAGACCATACCATACAAACACTTAGCACAAGAAAGATGGTGTGGCTTACATTATTATCAGACAAAATTAACTTTAAGAAAAAAACTGTTACCAGACAAAGATAGCATTGCATAATAATAAAATGGACCATTTATAAAGAAGATATAACAATTATAAATGTGTCCATACCTATTAGAGAGGTTTGAGATATACAAAATAAAAATTAATAAAGGGAAAAACAGACAAATCTACAATCATTATAGAAGTTCTAACACCACTTTATCAGCAGTTGATGGAAGAGGTAGATAAAATCAATAAAAACATAAATGACTTGAACAATACTGTCAACACTGACCTAATTAATATTTATAGACTACGATACCCAATATCAGCAGAACACTAATTTTTTCAAAGTTTACATGAAACACTCACCAAGAAAGTCCATATGCTGATTGTTAAGTCTCAGTAATTCCAATTTCAAAGAACTAACTCTACAAAGTATGTTCTCTGACCATAATAGTATTAAATTAGATACTCTGAACATAATAGTATTAAATTAGAAATCAGTAACTGTAAGATAAAGAAAAACAAACCAAATACTGAAAATGAAGCAAACATACCTCTAAATAACCCCTGACCGAAGAAAAAATTTGTGATTTTTAGAAATATCTTGAATGGAATAATAATGAAAACTTAAATCATCATTTGTGAGGCAGAGCTAAAGTAGTTTAGAAAGGCAGGAAACAACACATGTTGGAGAGGATGTGGAGAAAGGGGAACTCTCTTGCACTGTTGGTGGGAATGTGACCTGTGCAGCCACTCTGGAAAACTGTGGGGAGGGTCCTCAAAGAGTTAAAAATAGACCTGCCCTACGACCCAGCAATTGCACTGCTGGGGATTTACCCCAAAGATACAGATGCAGTGAAACGCCAGGACACCTGCACCCCGATGTTTCTAGCAGCAATGTCCACAATAGCCAAACTGTGGAAGGAGCCTCGGTGTCCATCGACAGATGAATGGATAAAGCAGCTGTGGTCTATGTATACAATGGAATATTCCTCAGCCATTAGAAACGACAAATACCCACCATTTGCGTCAACGTGGATGGAACTGGAGGGTATTATGCTGAGTGAAGCAAGTCAATCAGAGAAGGACAAACATTATATGGTCTCATTCATACGGGGAATATAAAAAATAGTGAAAGGGAATAAAGGGGAAAGGAGAAAAAAATTAGTGGGAAATATCAGAAAGGGAGACAGAACATGAAAGACTCCTAACTCTGGGAAACGAACTAGGGGTGGTGCAAGGGGAGGTGGGCGGGAGGTGGGGGTGACTGGGAGACGGGCACTGAGCCAAAGGCAGACACTCAACCCCTAAGCCACCCAGGAGTCCCAGAACTAGAAAGTTCTTAAGAAAAAAACAGACTATCTTCACAACTTTGAGATAGGCAAAGATTTCTAAGACATAATAAACACTAATCATAATAAAAGATAAACTATGTAACCAAAACTTCTGCCAACTAAAAGATACCACTGAGAAAATGATTAGGCAAGCCAGAGACTGAAAAAAAGTATTCATAATACATATATATGACAAAGCATATATATGCTACTCTCTGTGTCTAGGGTCTATGAAAAACTTCTACAAATCAACAATAAAAAGGCAAACTGTTTTTTAAATAAGCAAAATATTTAACAGATATAACACGAAAGATACACAAATAACAAATAAGCACAGGAAAATATCTTTGACCTCATTACTCATCAGGACAGGCAAATTAAAACCATAATGAGAGGACGTGCACTACTAGACTTCTGAAAATCCACTCCTCCACAAAGGCAATGGCAATACTAGTAAAAATTGTCAAAAATCAATTGTTTCAGAAATCTAGAAATTAACAAGAGACTTTCAACAATCTGACAAGCATTTATCCAGGAAAAATGGGTGAACCTTAATATGAACAGTAAGTGCCATGGTCTTTTAACTTCCCCTGATCTCCCTCCCCAGCTTTGTGGAAATCTTTGAAAACCAACCACCCACAACGCTGGGGAAAACCAGCAGCCTGGCAACCACTGAATGGGACAGAACAGGGTTGCAGCTTCCTAACAGTCCTTCCCGTAGAAAACTATCCCTACTTGACTTCTCTAACAGCTCCCTGAAAAGCTCCTTTTTTAGAATTTGACTTCATTTGATCCACTCAGAGCTCAAAGCTCAGTGTGCAAACAACACTACCCAGGGTGTTTGTAAAAAAAAAAAAAATCAACAATTGTTTAACATCACAGCTGCCTGAGGCACCCAAACCAGTTGAGGCTAACAAAAGGATGAACAACACACAAACAAAACAACTTAAAAGGAAAAAAAAAGGGAATAAGATATCCAAAGGAAGGCTTGAAACATCACAGTGTATGTCTAGGAATCTAGAAGGCCATGCACATGTTTGGGAAAGTTATGAGAAGGGCCTCATGGCTCACCTCTGGTTGACACTGAAGCTTTGCACAAGCAGGAAGACATACTTAAAAGTTGCCTCTGGAGCTTCATGGAAATCATGCCCAACATGCACACTCAGGCCCTGGTCAAAGACTGGGAGAACAGATGTGTTTGAGGCATTTAAGAAATCTCTGTCCCATCACTGGCTGGCCAGTAAGCTAACTGAGCAGAAACCAGTGGTTGCATGTGACAGAGTATAGGCTTCAGAAAAACAATCTGTAAATCTGTATAAGTCATTAAATGAACAAGCAGAGAGAAACCAAGCCCGAGGCAGGCGGGGGAAGCTGATGTCCAGAGTTGTCAGATTATACTATTTAATAAGTCTACTCAAAAAAAATAGGAAGAAACACAAAGAAATAGTAAAATATAGCAGGCAGAGAAAAGAAGCAGCTATCGATAAAACTATTTTTGAATAAGTCAGACAGGGAACTTAGTAAAAAACACCTTAAATTTGCTTCTATAAATATGTTCTAAGAACCCAAACAAACCAAATCTAAAAACTTAGAGTATAATAATATCTCACTGGAAAATATCAATAAAGAAATAGATATTATAGGGATGCCTGGGTGGCTCAGTGGTTGAGCGCCTCCCTTCGGCTCAGGGCGTGATCCTAGAGACCCGGGATCGAGTCCCCATGCCTGCTTCTCTCTGTGTGTCTCTCATGAATAAATAAATAAAATCTTAAAAAAGAAAGAAAGAAACAAACAAACAAACAAACTATAGAGGTCAGAGGCAGTAAGATGACATATTCAAAGTGCTGGGGGGGGGGGGGGGGGGAACCTATCTGCCAAGAATTCATCAAACAAAAAAGGTAAAGTTAAGAAATTTCCAGATATGGGATCCCTGGGTGGCGCAGCGGGTTAGCGCCTGCCTTTGGCCCAGGGCATGATCCTGGAGACCCAGGATCGAGTCCCACATCGGGCTCTCGGTGCATGGAGCCTGCTTCTCCCTCTGCCTGTGTCTCTGCCTCTCTCTCTCTCTCTCTGTGTGACTATCATAAATAAATTAAAAAAATTAAAAAAAAAAAAAAAAAGAAATTTCCAGATAACCAAAATTGAGAAAATTAATCTATCCTACAAGATCTATCCTACAAGAAATACTAAAAGGAGTCCATCCTTCAAGCTTAAATGAAAGCACACTAGACAGCAACCCAAATGTACTCAAAGACACAAAGAATGCTAGTAAAGGTCACTACACATGTAAATATAAAGACAGGATAAACAACAAACAAAAAGACAGGATAAACATATTGCTATTTGTAATTCTTCCCTTCTCCTGATTTAAAAGATAACTTCAGGTAGTGATAATTAGAAAATTGTGATGAAAGACTTTAATGTATAAAGATATATTTCATATGACAATAACACCAAAAAGGGAAGTAGAAGGAAAGAGAGCTATATTAGAGCAAAGCTTTTTGTACACAATTGAAATTAAGTTATTATTAATAGGAACAAGTTTGTTTCAAGCTAAACTGTTAATTGTAATCCTTAGAGTGGCCTCTAAGAAAATAACTCAAAAAAATATAGTAAAAGAAAAGTGAGACAGAGTGGGAGGGGACAGACAGCAGAGTCATTAGGGAGGTAGAGTCATTGGAAACTTATGTTAGATGAAAGTGAGAGATTTCCCTCAAGGAGAACATAGTCTAGTGGAAGAATCTGAAGAGTGAACAATTATCTACTTTGTGTCCAATGACTAGAAAAAAGGAAGGAGAGTAACAGGAGATGAGGCTGAGAATAAATCGTGAAAAGTAAGGAGTGACCTTGGTTTCCAAGGTAGGAGGAGTCATTTAAGGAATTCTGAGAAAAGAAGATATGATTTTGAGCAAACAAGTGACTGCAAGTCATTATGGAGATGCATATCACAACGAGCTACCACCCCATACTGATGAAGATGGCTATGATAAAAAGGCAATAGTAAGTGTTGGTGAAGATATGGAGAAATTAGAACCCTCAGACATTGTGAGTGGGAATGTAAAATGGGGCAGCCTCTGTGGAGAACAGTTTGATAATTCCTCAAAATGTTAAACATAGAGTTACCATCTGACCTAGCAATTCTACTCCTAGGTGCATATCCAAAACATATGCCTGTCCAAAAACTTCTATGAATGTTCATAACAGTACCATCTGTAACAACCCAAAAGTAGAAATTAACCAAATGTCCATCAACTGATGAAGAGATAAGCAAAAAGCAGTAGAACCATACTAGAGAATATTATTAAGCCATAAGAGGAATCCCATACTGATAGGTGCTATGACACGGATGAACCTTGGAAACACTATGATAAATGAAAAAAGCTGATGCAAAGGCCACATATATTGTATGATCTCATGTATATGAAATATTCAGGGTAGGCAATCTACAGAAACAGAAAATATATTAGTGATTGCCAAAGGCTGGGGGGGGGGGGGGGGGGGGAGGGCAGCTTACAGCTGTCAGAGGACAAAACAAGGAGTGACTGTTAATTGGTACAAGGTTTCTTTGGGGTGTGATGAAAATGTTCTGAAGTTAGATAGGGGCATGGCTGCACAACTCTGTGAATATATTAAAAACTACTGAGTTGTACACTTTAAAAAGGTAAATATTGGGGAAGCCCGGGTGGCTCAGAGGTTTGGTGTCACCTTCGGTCCAGGGAGTGATCCTGGAGACCCGGGATCAAGTCCCATGTCGGGCTCCCTGCATGGAGCCTGCTTCTCCCTCTGCCTCTGTCTCTGCCTCTCTCTCTCTGTGTCTCTCATGAGTAAATAAATAAAATCTTTATAAACAAAACAAACAAAAAAAAAGGTAAACTTTTTAAAAAGGTAAGTTTTACATAAATCAATTATATCTCAATAAAGCTGTTGTAAAACAAAGGCATGGTAAGTTACTATTTCACACCTAGTAGAATGAATAAGCTCAAAAAGACTGGAAATTCTAGTGTTGGCAAGGATATAGAACATCACTGTTGGTCAAAGGGTAAAATAGCATAACTACCTTGGAGAATTGTTTGGCAGTGTCTTAAAAGTTAAACAGCCATCCATCCTATGACACATCAATTCAACTCCTAGTTATTTATTCAAGAGAAATGAAAAGTTATGACTACAATACTTGTACAGGAATGTTCATAGCACCTTATTCATAACAGTCTAAAAATGGAAACCCTCCAAATGTCTATCAACAGAACAGATAAACAAATTGTGGTATATTTATACAATAGAATACTACTCAGCAATTAAAAACAAATCGATAAACCCGGGAACATGGATGAATTCCAAAATCATTATCTTGTTGGAAAGAAACCAAATACACACACAGAAAAGCTTTATACTATATATAAAACTAAAGAACAGGCAAAGCTAATCCATCATGGTAGAAAAAAAGAACACTGGCTTCCAGAGCAGACCAGAGGGGAAGGAGCACAAAAGAATATTCAGGTGATAAAAGTAATCGGTGGTTATATAAGTTTATAAAATTACCAAATTAACTAAAATGAATACGTAAGATCTGTGCATTTTATTATGTGGACATTTTATCCCAACTTAAAAAAAGAAAGAGTAGTACATGAAAAAATAAATGCGTCACTGAAATATTTGAGGGTGAAGTGAAAGGATGTCTGGGATAGGTTTTAAATACTCCAGAAGGAAAAATAGGGGTCATTTAAAAGAAGACTGGCATATATCGATAAATGTTAAAACTGAATTCCAAGTACATCATGTTTATACTGTTATTTCTAGTTTTGCATATGCTGAAAATTCCCATAATGAAAAGTTAAAAGTTATTCATTCATAAATAAATGACTATTTCTTACTGTAGTTCTGTGGCACGAGTTCTGGGCTCTTAGGAGTTTTCAACTTGTAGGATACATCTCCAATATTAACTGTTTCACCTAAAAAGATAATAAGGAAACACACCATTACAAGAGACAAGAAAACCACCCACTATGCCTTTCCCAACCATGACCACCCCAACTATTATAGAAATGTACCACACACCTGTGTTTGGCCCCGTGGACATACGTGTCTACATTAACCACTACGTCCTCAAACTTGTATCCAAAGTATAGATTATATAATGGAAAAATGAAGCATTGGTGAAATTCACATTTTAAATGCTACATCAGCAAAAAAAAGGCAAAGTACAATAGAATTTTATCAACTGGCCTTATTTTCTCATTAATAGCAATACTAGTAAAGTCAACAGCAACACAGAAGGATGTATTTTGTTTAAGATCATCCAAAGCACCCATAAGGTGACATCTTTAACACAATTTACAACCTTTTTATATCCTTATAGGTTCTTAATTCAACTCTATACAACTTGAAGTTTTCCAGCAATGTAATCCAACTTATTTCTAGGAAAGCTCCAGCCTATATGCCAAGAATTCCTACATGAAACAAGCAAAACAGGCAAAAGTTCTCACTTCTACATGGTTCTGATTTTGTTTCATAACATTACTGTTTGGTTGATCTTCTAAAGTGCAGGACTAAAACCAAAACAATCCCTGGTTTGCTCTCTCCAAGAGCAAAATAGACATACTGATCCCATCTGCACCTGGAACTTCATTTGTAAAAGGCTCAATGACACTTAGAGAAAGTAGCTGTGCAGGGCACTTCGATGGCTCAGTCAGTCAAGTGTCTACCTTCGGCTCAAGACATGATCCCTGGGTCCTGGGATCGAGCCTCACATCAAGTTCTCTGCTCAGAGGAGCCTGCATCTCCCTCTCCCTCTACTGCTCCCTGTTTGTGTGCTCGCTCACTCTCTCTCAAATAAGTAATAAATAAATAAAAATTTTTAAAAAGAAAAAGTAGTTGTGCAAAATACAACTTTCAGCATTGCCATCTGTGAGCTAGTTAGGTATCCCAGAGACTAAGGCCTTAAATCACTGTAATAATAACAAAAGCAGCCAAGATTTGTTGAATGATTACCATCTTCTAAGTACTTTATACATTCCCAGAATAACTATGTGAAACAGAGGCTTTACAAATGAAGAAATCTGTAACTCCATGTAAAAAAAAAAAAAAAAAAAAAGGAAAAAAAATATTTTATAGATGAAGAAATATACTACAGCTATGTGGTAAGTTGAGAGGAAACATCATGTAAAACACAGATATACTTTCTAATACAGAAAACGTGTATATTTAGAGTGTAAATCAGACTTTTCCTCCGAATTAGTCTAGATTTCAACTAATACTTAATGAATACTGGCTATTTGGCAAATATTGTTATAGACATGTCATTTATGTTACTTCATTTATTTTTTTTAAAGATTTTATTTATTCATGAGAGACACAGACAGAGAGAGGCAGAGACACAGGCAGAGGGAGAAGCAGGCTCCATGCAAGGAGCCCGACGTGGGTCTCCAGAATCACGCCCTGGACTGAAGGCAGCGCTAAACCGCTGAGCCACCCAGGCTGCCCTGTGTTACTTCATTTAATCTTAACTCCAAGTAACCTGTGGTTCCCGTGAGTTATTTCCTATAACTGCTGTAGCAGAAACCCCATCTCAAGTTAGCCTAGTAAAAGTCACTGCAGTTTCTGTTGCAGCAGTTACGGGAGGGAGCTTCAGGACCTGTGGGTCACTGAAGAGACCCAGGCAAATAACTAGTCCACAGCATGGAGGGAAGGCAGTGGACAAACAGCAGTCACACAAAGTCACACCCCAGGATAAGTTCACTGAGACACTGCCCCTGGCACCCCTGGATCCGCACCTGGGCCACCATGACCAGAGGACTTTTTCCCCCATTTTCCTTTTGATATTTTTCAGACCTGTAGAAAAGTTGGGAAAGGACTATTTTAAGTTCCAGAAATCAGGATCCTTCATCTGTAGTCTAGTCTTCAGATGCATCTTCTAATAAGGACACTGCCCTCAGGTAAACTGTGGAGAACTCTGCATAGTTCCCTGGTGCCTCAAAGTCCTGGGCAGGGCATTTAACTGGCCGAGCCTTGGTTCCCAGCCCTGCTGCTGGGGGCAGGCAGGAGAAAGTGCTGACCCTCTGATTTCCAGGGTAAGGTGGGGGCCGGCCCTGCCTCCTTTCAAGACTTACACCATCAAGGATTCCACCTCTTTCTCCCTCTCTCAGCCCCCTCTCCTGTTTCCTTCCTACCTCACCATGACTCCTAATCTTCCTTGCTTGCTCTTCCTCTTCTCCTCAACTTGGTCTTTTCTAAGTCACTTTTCTATTCCACCTACCACATCTCCTTGATGAGCTCTTCCAGTCTTACGCCTTTTAGTGCGACCAGTGTATTACTGGCTCCCAAATTTATATCCCTGGCCCACACCACAGAACTCTATACAGGGAAAGCAACAGACACTGAGATGCCTAGTAGATGCTAAACCTAACATATTCAAAACTGTGCTTCTGATATTTCCACCAAAATGTGCGATATCCACAATATTCCCCAGTTCTGCTAATGGCAACTTAATTCCTCCAGGGGCTCAGATCAGGAATCTTGCAGCCATTCTTAACTTTTCTCTCTTGCCTCCTCAGAAAATCCCACTTACTCCACTTCTCACCATATTCTCTACCAGCATAATGTTGACCCAAGCCAGTTAGGGGTTTATTACTACTTACACTAATTTTCTCACTTGAAAAGCATTAACTCTCACCTACTGACAGTTCTCCTGTCACAACTCTTGCACCCTGCAGTTTATTCTTTTTTTTTAATTTTTATTTATTTATGATAGTCACACACACAGAGAGAGAGAGAGAGAGAGAGAGAGAGGCAGAGACATAGGCAGAGGGAGAAGCAGGCTCCATGCACCGGGAGCCCGACGTGGGATTCGATCCAGGGTCTCCAGGATCGCGCCCTGGGCCAAAGGCAGGCGCCAAACCGCTGCGCCACCCAGGGATCCCCCCTGCAGTTTATTCTCAACAGAGCAGACACAGTGATCATAATAAAATAAAAGTCAAAAAAAAACAAAACAGTCAAGTAGTACAAGTTCTCACTCCATCCTCATCTTTGCAATGGCCCAAAATGCTGTTCTGCTCTGGCTCCCCCATTTCCTCTCTAACCTCCTCTCCTGCTAGTGTCCTCCCAGCTTACTCTACTCTAGCCACACTGGTCTCCACACTATTCCTTGAACATGTCAGACGCATACTCATTTCAGGCTTTTGCACTGGGTTTTCCTACTAACTGAAATGTTTTTCCTAAACATATCCATTTATTGATCAGGGCCCCAGCAAAAGCGGATGCTACATTCAAACTGAGTAACTAAGGAGAGTATAATAAAAGAATAAAAGAGAGTATAATAAAAGTATAATAAAAGAATTTGTGAAAGTGGGACAGTGTTTAAGAAAACCAACAAAGATAGTGCAAGTATCCTGGGCTAGTAACAACAGAAAGCTATTCCCACCCCTCTCCCTGAAGGGGCCTAGTGGAAGCAGAAGGGGAGAGAAAGCAAACAGAGAGAGTGAGAGTACTTAGAAAGCTTCCTAAAAGGAGCTGTGACCTTTTGTGCAGGAACACAGCAAATCTACAGTGGCGACGTGGCAACGTAGAAGAGGGGAGATTAAACATGAAACAAAAAATTGACAGAACTAAAAGTAGAACTATGTAAATCCATCATCATACTTGAGTATTTTACTATATCTCAGTAACTGATGGAAGAATGAGAAAAAGAAATAGAAAGATACAAAAGTAAGAATAATGATTTCTCAGCCTTTGGCTAAGATTAATTAGAAAACAGAATAAGGGATCCCTGGGTGGCACAGTGGTTTAGCGCCTGCCTTTGGCCCAGGGCGCGATCCTGGAGACCCAGGATTGAATCCCACGTCGGGCTCCCTGCATGGAGCCTGCTTCTCCCTCTGCCTGTGTCTCTGCCTCTCTCTCTCTCTCTCTCTGTGACTATCATGAATAAATAAATAAAATCTTAAAAAAAAAATTCTCATGATTTTAAAAAAAGAAAACAGAATAAGGGGGCAGCCTGGGTAGCTCAGCAGTTGGAGACCCGGGATCGAGTCCCACGTCGGGCTCCCTGCATGGAGCCTGCTTCTCCCTCTGCCTGTGTCTCTGCCTTTCTCTCTGTGTGTCTCTCATGAATAAATAAATAAAATCTTAAAAAAAGAAAACAGAATAAGGAAGATCTGAAAACACTATTAAACACTCAATATAAATGACCTTTACTCAACACTACACCCAATGAGGACAGAATGCATTTTTTTTTAAATACACATGAAACATTCACCAACTAGATCTTAGGCTGGACCACAAAGCAAATCTTTAAAAATGTCAAAGGACTGAAATCATACAAAGTATGTTTTCTGATCAAAATGGAATTAACTGGAAATCAATAACAAAAAGATAACTGGAAAGTCTTTAAACATTTGCAAATCAAGCAAAAGGCATCTAAAAAATCTAAAGAAGCAATCACGATGGAAATCAGATTTGTTAAGAAATAAGGTAGTGATCAATTAGTCATATCTGCTGTAGGCAAAGAGGAAAATGACATTTGCCTTTCCAGCCTCAATGTTGGTATTCTTGGCCACCTTTTGTTACCATGCTATGCTTTTCCTGAATCACCTAATCTATGCCAATAGCCCAACTTTGACCTCTGTACAACTAAAGTCTTAAATGTCTCCTTTGGTTCAGATCTCTCTCCTGAGTTCCATACCGATCAGTAGGCTACTGGACACATTACTTACATATTACCTCAACTTTAGCATGAGAAAAACAGAACTCTAGATTTTCTGTTGTGTGTTCTCCAACCAGCCTCAACCAACTCTACCTCTTTTATTCCCATCTCAGTGACTGATGCTTTATTCCATGGCCTGAAAGGCCTATCCCTCTTTCACACCCCTTTTCCTTCAGACAACTACTCTTCAAATATCCTTATCTCCTCACTGAACTTACCCTATCTTTTCCTTCTGCACACTCTCCACCTCCATCAAGAGTCCCACTCCTGTCTTTCTGCTAGCATAGTACCTGGTTCATGTTTCTCACACTGTATTAGAATTATCAACTATTGTTCTTCTACAATAATTGTCTGTAGAGTGCATATTTTCTAAGGGTACAGAGCATGGCAGTCTTAAGGAGATCAGTTTTTCAGATCCTCACTTCCATGTGTTCTTCCCTAACACTGAACTGAGAATGGGCCCTACAGGTTCTCCATTCCCACAGGCCTTTTCAGGAGCCTCCCATCTATCTTACCATGGTGGACGGTGCATTGCTCCAGTGGGCTAAACAAATGAGGCATAGAACATTATGGTTTGGGAAAAGTCTCTTTTTAAAGACTATTCAAATCAACACACACCTGCCTAGGAATACTTTTCCATGTCTTATATATTCCTACTGAAAGTGAAGAACAGCTTTAGAAATGACTGGACTATCTTGGCCTGTGTCAAATAGAGTACATTGCAGAGCAGAGACGTGAGAGTTAATATTGTCAAATAATCCAAGCTGGGAGAGCTCTGAGTACAAAGCAAAGAAAGCTTCAAAAACTGGCTCTTCACATATTAAAGGTAAGGTGTTTTTTCAGCTTTTCTCAATACTTCTCTTGAGAACATACTGTTCACACACACACACATACACACACAAAGGCACCTCTGAACATCTGAAGCAGTACATATGATTGATGCTGATCCATTTTAATGTAACTGAAATAGTTTTCAATACTACCAAAATTTTCACAGTACACTAGATAAAAACCACAGAAAGAGCTTTTAAATGTTTCTTTCAGGTTGGATGTTTATCTTCCAAAAAGGCAGTTAAAAATTTATTCTCAAATGTTACCATGAAATATTCATTACAACTATACTCATTCCTCATCTTACAAAACGGTTCTTTTTTCTTACTATGAAAATGTTCTGTACTAGCTTCTGAACCAGTGAGTTTTCATTTCACTAAGTACAATGTCATAAGTTTGATCAGGAGTCTAAACAAACTGATGAATTTATTTCTGATGTTTATACATGACTTTAATTGTTCTCTAAAGCCCACATACAAAGTTCATTACACATTTAACAGATAATATCATGCCTTCTACCATAGTCCTCATTACACAAATAACTTATTTTAACTGCTGTTACATTATTTATTATAAATTATTAAAGAACAAAATTGCATTACCATATATCATGAAACAGGTAATTTAAATATGTAACCACTAGACTCCTTTATTCTTATCTTTAATGTATTTAGTAATCA